>NW_025980553.1:5479-5643 GCF_021869965.1 Rhincodon typus | reverse complement strand
GTGGTTTATTCATTTTGTTTTACAAAGCACAGTATTTACAACTGTAGTCCTGCCAAGATGAACACTTTGGAGGGCTGAGTTTCTGCCCAAGAGCATAGAGCAGGGACTTGCTAATCATCAACTTCAGTATTAGGCATTTAAATGACTCAAGGCAATGTGAGACT
>NW_025980553.1:3070-4866 GCF_021869965.1 Rhincodon typus | reverse complement strand
TGAGCAAATGGCTGTTGGCTGTGTGAAGTGCTATTGGTGATGTTTGTCACAAATGTCAGGGCAACTCAGTGAACAAAGGAAACCAAGTCCTTGAATTTATTCAGCTCTCCAGAGGAATGAGGACAGTTATTTCCTGACGTCAGGGTGACCATGGAATGAGAGATAGCAACCAAATGAAATACCAAGTCAGCTGTTTTCTGAAGATAATAGTGGTTTATTCATTTTGTTTTACAAAGCACAATATTTACAACTGTAGTCCTGCCAAGATGAACACTTTGGAGGGCTGAGTTTGTGCCCAAGAGCATAGAGCAGGGACTTGCCAATCATCAACTTCAGTATTAGGCATTTAAATGACTCAAGGCAATGTGAGACTTGCTCCCACAGAGGGTTGGGGGGAAGGAGAATGTGGGACACCCTCCCACGGGGAGTGGGGGCGGGGAATGTGGGACCTGCTCCTGTCGGGGCAGGGAATGTGGAACTTGTTCCCACAGGGAGTTGGGGAGGAGACATATGGGACACACTCCCACGGGGCGTTGATGGATGGCAGAGGATGTGGGGCTCACTCCCACGGGGAGTGGGGAGGGAATGTGAGACTGGTTCCCATGGGGAGTTGGTGGTGGTTGAAGGGGGTGTTTGCAATGTGAGACTTGCTCCCTGGAGAGTAGCAGGGAAGAATGTGGGAGCGAGTCCCACAGGGAGAGTTTGAAGTAAATTGAGTCGATATTTTGGGGACAGGGGAACTTCATAAATACATGAGGGAGAGAAGGAGATGCTGATGGAGAGAGAGAGATGATGGTCGGAGGAGGTCAGTGTGGAGCCGGTCCAGGGCAGAGAGGCCGAATGACATTTCCCTGCAGCATAAAATGCAGAACGTTTGTGGGAATTGGTGAGAAGCAGCTGCATTAAATGGATCCCAAACAATAGATAAGGACAATGAGGCCTTTGGCAAGATAATGTTCTGTAACTGAGGGGCCAGGGTTTAAAATGAGCAGCATATTCCACAACTCTGCATGTTACAGCAACCACAGCAAAATCTGCATTTCTTGACTTGACTCATTGGCTTCTGCCGCAGCAACATGGAAGCCTGGAAAAGATGGAGACCAAACAGTCAGAATGTTCCCAAAAGAGTGGCTCCCGCTCCCTTTGACACTACACCAATTGTGCAATGTCATTCACTGGCACAGAGAACCCACAAATCTTCAGCAATTTTCAAAACCGAACAGCTGACAGAGAATTTTGTCTTATTGTTGTTAATGTAGGAAACAAAGCTGCAAATTTGCGCACAGCAAGCTCCCACAAATTGAGAACATCTGGATCATATGTTATTAATCAATACTGACAATCCGACAGCACGGCACTCCCTGAACATTGACCCTCCAACAGTGCAGCACTCCCTCAGTAGCGACCCCTCCGACAGTGCAGCACTCTCTCAGCACTGACCCTCCGACAATGCGGCGCTCCCTCAGCACTGACCTCTGACAGTTTTGGCCCCTTATCAAATTGTGAAGTCAAATGAAATGTTGGTATGTGTTTCAAAACTGAATGGAGTACAAAATAGGGAGGTTTTGCTAAAACTATACACGATTCTCGTCAGACCACAGCTAGAATATTGGAAGCAGTTTTGAATGACTTATCTCACCATAGAGACACTGGCATTGGAGGAAGTCTTGAAAAGATTGATTCGGCTAGTATTGGGGGGACTATTTTGAGGAGAGGTTGAGTTGATTGGTCTTGTACTCATTGGAATAAAGAAGAATGGGAGGTGACCTTATTAAAAATCGAAGATTATTAGCAGA
>NW_025980553.1:1282-2970 GCF_021869965.1 Rhincodon typus | reverse complement strand
TCAACTTCAGTATTAGGCATTTAAATGACTCAAGGCAATGTGAGACTTGCTCCCACAGAGGGTTGGGGGGAAGGAGAATGTGGGACACCCTCCCACGGGGAGTGGGGGCGGGCAATGTGGAACATGCTCCTGTCGGGGCGGGGAATGTGGAACTTGTTCCCACAGGGAGTTGGAGGGCAGATGGATATGGGACACACTCCCACGGGGCGTTGGTGGGGGGCAGAGGATGTGGGGCTCACTCCCACAGGGAGTGGGGAGGGAATGTGAGACTGGCTCCCATTGGGAGCTGGTGGTGGTTGAGGCGGGGCGTGTTTGCAATGTGAGACTTGCTCCCTGGAGGGTGGCAGGGAGGAATGTGGGAGCGAGTCCCACAGGGAGAGGTCGAGTGAATTGAGTCGATATTTTGGGGACAGGGGAACTTGACAAATACATGAGGGAGAGAAGGAGATGCTGATGGAGAGGGAGAGATGATGGTAGGAGGAGGTCAGTGTGGAGCCGATACAGAGCAGAGAGGCCGAATGACATTTCCCTGCAGCATAAAATGCAGAATTTTAGTGTAAATTGGTGAGAAGCAGCTGCATTAAATGGATCCCAAACAATAGATAAGGACAGTGAGGCCTTTGGCAAAATAATGTTCTGTAACTGAGGGGCCAGGGTTTAAAATGAGCAGCATATTCCACAACCCTGCATATTACAGCAATTACAGCAAAATTTGCATTTCTTGACTTGACTCATTCGCTTCTGTCGCAGCAACATGGAAGCCTGGAAAAGATGGAGACCAAACAGTCAGAATGTTCCAGAAAGAAAGTGGCTCCCGCTCCCTTTGACACTACACCAATTGTGCAATGTCATTCACTGGCACGGAGAGCCCACAAATCTTCAGCAACTTTCATCACCAAACAGCTGACAGAGAATTTTGTTTTATTGTTGTTAACGTAGGAAACAAAGCTGCAAATTTGCGCACAGCAAGCTCCCTCAAATTGAGAACATCTGGATCATATGTTATTAATCAATACTGACAATCCGGCAGCACGGCACTCCCTGAGCATTGACCGTCCAACAGTGCAGCGCTCCCTCAACACTGACCATCCGACAGTGTGGTACTCCCTCAGCGCTGACCTGTGACAGTGCGGCGCTCCCTCAGTACTGACCCTCCGACAGTGCGGCCCTCCCTCAGCACTGACCCTCCGACAGTGCAGCGGTCCCTCAGTACTGACCCTCCAACAGTGTGGTGCTCCCTCAGTACTGACCCTCCAACAGTGTGGTGCTCCCTCAGTACTGACCCTCCGACAGTGCAGCACTCCCTCAGCACTGATCCATCTGACAGTGCAGCACTCTCTCACCACTGACCCTCCGACAGTGCGGCGCTCCCTCTGCACTGACCTCTGACAGTTTTGGCCCCTTATCAAATTGTGAAGTCAAATGAAATGTTGGTATGTGTTTCAAAACTGAATGGACGACAAAATAGGAAGGTTTTGCGAAACCTATACACGATTCTAGTCAGACCACAGCTAGAATATTGGAAGCAGTTTTGAATGACTTATCTTAGCATAGAGACACTGGCATTGGAAGAAGTCTAGAAAAGATTTATTCGGCTAGTATTGGGGGCATTGTATTTTGAGGAAAGCTTGAGTTGATTGGTCTTGTACTGGTTGGAAGATAGAAGAATGGGAGGTGACCTTATTAAA
>NW_025980553.1:0-1182 GCF_021869965.1 Rhincodon typus | reverse complement strand
CTGCAGAAAAAAGCAGGCAGGGAGGCAGTTGAAAATACAGAATTGCTTTCAACTTACCTCACCCTGAGAGGCCTGGGAATTCTCAGTCGTCAGGGAATCTTGCCCATTCTCAATCTGTAACAGGAGAAAAATTATCAACACACCTTGTAGCAGACTGAGAGCTGAAAGAAAAAAACAGGTTCGGGAGAAAGAAAGGTCAAAAACGTTTTAGGGACCGAAATGTCAGAGCGAGAGATGGTTACAGAGATAGGGAGGGGTGTAGGGACTGGAGGAAGTCACAGAGATAGGGAGTGATGTGGGGACTGGAAGAAGTCTCAGAGATAGGGAGGGGATGTAGGGGTTGGAAGGGGTTACAGCGAATGGGAGCGGTGTTGGGGACTTGAGGGGCTTACACATATTGGGAGGGGTGTAGGGGCTGGAGGAGTGTCCAGAGATGGGGGATTTGAAGGGTGAAAATACAAAGGAGACAAAACAAGGAAACAAACAGAAGATAAAGGCTCCAAATCGACACAGAGACAAGTTTTAAATCATGAACACATAAAACCCTATTGCCTAGCAGCTGGTCTTTCTGGGTGATTTATTCAGTTATGAACATTATAAATGCATCAACAGAGAATGTCGTATCTTTGCTCACCTTGGACATTGTGAGGCACTGGCTCATCTCAATGAAGACCAGCAGCATCAGAGTGACCAGGACCAGTCGGGTTTTCATCTGACCGCTGCCCATCTCGACTTGTCTTGTCCGATCTTTGAGCTTTTCTGTGATGTTGCTTTGGTTTGTGTGATCTCATTTATACCCCTGCTCTGGAGAGGTTGAGGGACACCTCGATGTTCGAGCAAACAAGTCAGGGATCTTTGCCGGGAATTGGGACCATCCAACTGTGTGATGTTGAAATCAGAGTAGGTCCAATTGTAAACACACACACATCGTTACTCATTAATGGGAATGATATGTAAAGGAATTGAAATAGAGTCAACACATTTAGCAATGTTCACAAATAAAGGAGACATTTCACAACTACTCACTTCCAAGTCATCTGCTGAAACCTTTTCGTCTCTCTCCATCTCTCTGTCCCATTTCCTTTCAGACATTCCTTCATAACTGAAGCCAGAACCTTTTTGAGCAGAATAGTGTACACACCCACCTCTCACCCATTCACAAAATTGCAGGACCATGCCCGT
>NW_025980552.1:0-5645 GCF_021869965.1 Rhincodon typus | reverse complement strand
ACCGACCAACCTCATCCCGCCCCCTTGACCTGTCCGTCCTCCCTGGACTGACCTATCCCCTTCCTAACTCCCTACCTACACTCACCTTTCCTGGCTCCATCCCCGCCTCTTCGACCTGTTTGTTTCCTCTCCACCTATCCTCTCCTCTATCCCTCTTCTATCCGCCTCCCACTCTCTCCCTATTTATTTCAAAACCCCCTTCCCCTCCCCCTTTTCTGATGAAGGGTCTAGGCCCGAAACGTCAGCCTCTCTGCTCCTATGATGCTGCTTGGCCTGCTGTGTTCATCCAGCCCTGCACCTTGTTGTCTCTAACAATCTCATGGGATCGGGTTGCTCAGTCTGCTCTTTTGTCCCATGAGCTGGGGGCTGATGTCTAGAAATTTGCCAACAGGAAAAATGGAAAATGTAAGGGGTTTGGGCCAAGAGTGTACACACGCCAAAAGGGAAACTAGTACCCTCTCTTCGTTTGCTGTTGTGGCCATTACTACTACTCTATATTTCAAGTAAAGAGCCAGAGGAGGAATTTCCATCTTAGGGCGGGCCCTACCCTTGCTTTGAAAGAGATAGAATTTCTTCCTCTTACAAGTTATTGAAGGTTGGGCAGAATATCCACAGCTTTTCTCAAGGTTTTTCAAATGAGGGGTAGATGGTGGTAATGTCACTGGCCGAGGAATCCAACAGCCCAGGGCTCAAGGGACATGGATTCATATCCCAACATGGCAGCTGGTGGAATTTAAATTCAATTCATAAAATCTTGTGTGGAAATCTAGCCTGGGTAATGGTAATCCTGAAACTAATATCACTTGCTGTAAAAACCCATCTGGTTCACAAGAGTCCTTTAAGGGAGATGGTTTTCAAGAAGTGTGTTGCGAGAAGTAAACCACAATATTTTCGGGAAGCAGCAGCACTTTACCTGTACGTTGAGGTTGTGTCCGTCTTTCCAATCTCCTCCAGAGCCTCGGTGTCCATTATTGAAGGCAATACCTGCTGACACCAGGCACCCCTGTCAATTACACACACACAAGCCTCACATGCATAGACTTCTGACACCGCACGTACATGGAGAGTATAAGAACTAAGAGCAGGAGTAGGCCATCTGGCCCCTCGAGCCTGCCCCGCCATTTAATAAGATCATGGCTGATCTTTTTGTGGACTCAGCTCCACTTACCCACCCTCTCACCACAACCCTTAATTCATTTACTGTTCAAAACCATCTATCTTTGCCTTAAAAACTCTCAACAAGGTAACCTCAACTGCTTCACTGGGCAGATTCACAACCCTTTGGAAGAAGACGTTCCTCCTCAACTCATTCTGAAATCTGTTCCCCCTTATTTTGAGGCTATGCCCCCCAGTTCCAGTTTCACCTGACAATGGAAACAACCTCCCTGCTTCCATTTTATCTATTCCCTTCATAATTTTGTATGTTCCTATAAGAGAGAAATTAGGCACCAGGTGGGTGTGCTGTGGAATTATTTGTCTCATTGGAGTGTGCCTTGATACTGAAAAGGTTGGGAACCATTGCTTTAGGGGAAAAAAATCCATTTTCCTTACCCGGCCTACATGTGACTCCAGATCAGCAAGTGTGTGGTTGACTCTTAACTGCCTTCTGAAATGACCTAGCAAGCCACTCAGTTCAAGGGATGGACAAAAACATGATTACATTGCCAATGACACCAACCTCCCCTGAAAGAGATAACAAGGTGTAGAGCTGGATGAACACAGCAGGCCAAGCAGCATCAGAGGAGTAGGAAAGCTGACATTTCGGGCCTAGATCCTTCTTCAGAAATGGGGGAGGGGAAGGGGGTTCTGAAATAAATAGGGAGAGAGGAGGCAGAGGATAGAAGATGGATAAAGGAGAAGATAGGTGGAGAGGAGACAGACAGGTCCAAGAGGTGGGGATGGAGCCAGTAAAGGTGAGTGTAGGTGGGGAGTTAGGGAGGGGATAGGTCAGGCCAGGGAGGACGGACAGGTCAAGGGGGAGATGTTGAAGCTTGTGCTTCAAGGGAGGTGTAGGGGCAGGTGTAGCACTTCCTGCGGTTGCAGGGAAAAGTGCCAGGTATGGTGGGGCTGGAGGGGAGTGTGGAGCGGACAAGGGAGTCACAGAGAGAGTGGTCCCTCCAGAAAGCAGATAAGGGTGGGGAGGGAAAAATGTCTTTGGTGGTGACCGGCACTTTTCCATACAACCGCAGGAAGTGCTACACCTGCCCCTACACCTCCCTCTCACCCCCATCCCAGGCCCCAAGAAGACCTTCCACATCAAGCAGATGTTCACCTGCACATCTGCTAATGTGGTATACTGTATCCGCTGTTCCCGTTGTGGCCTCCTCGACATCGGGGAAACCAAGCGGAGGCTTGGGGACCGCTTTGTGGAACACCTACGCTCGGTTCACACTAAACAACTGCACCTCCCAGTCGCGAACCATTTCAACTCCCTCTCCCATTCCTTAGATGACACGTCCATCCTGGGCCTCCTGCAGTGCCACGACGATGCCACCCAAAGGTTGCAGGAACAGCAACTCATATTCTGCTTGGGAACCCTGCAGCCCAATGGTATCAATGTGGACTTCACAAGCTTCAAAATCTCCCCTCCCCCTACCGCATCCCAAAACCAGCCCAGCTTGTCCCCGCCTCCCTAACCTGTCCTTCCTCCCACCTATCCCCTCCTCCCACCTCAAGCCCCACCCCCATTTCCTTCCTATTAACCTCATCCAGCCCCCTTGACCTGTCCGTCCTCCCTGGATTGACCTATCCCCTCCCTACCTCCCCACCTACACTCACCTTTACTGGCTCCATCCCCGCCTCTTTGACCTGTCTGTCTCCTCTCCACCTATCTTCTCCTTTATCCATCTTCTATCCTCCTCCCCCTCTCTCCCTATTTATTTCAGAACCCCCTTCCCCTCCCCCATTTCTGAAAAAACGTCAGCCTTCCTGCTCCTCTGATGCTGCTTGGCCTGCCGTGTTCATCCAGCTCTAGACCTTGTTATCTCAGATTCTCCAGCATCTGCAGTTCCTACTACCCCTCCCCTGAAAGAGTTGTTTTTACAAAGTTTTAAAGTACAGCAAGGGAACAATGGAATCCTCACACAAATTTAGGTGCGAAGTATTTGAATAGTTAGCTTTGTTTCTCTGTTGGTAAAAAAATCCCTAGACAGGCTCTTCAATTCACTGGTCTTTATTTCACAGTTTTCCAGTGTCCCTACTATTGTTTTCCAAAATGTTTGCTTTACATACGAACAGGGGTAAGCCATTCCAACCATTGACCCAACTCCACTGTTTCATACAGTCATGGTTAATCGAATAATGCCTTGTACCTACAACATCCCCATTACCATTTACACAGCTGATAATCATAAATCTATCAATCTCTACTTTAAACACACACAAGTGAGCTTTCACAGCCGTCTGGAGTAGAGAATTCCAAAGATTGACAACATTCAAGTAAAAAATAATTATTTTCACCTTGGTCCTAAATGACATCCCCCCTGTTTTTCAATTGTACCTCCTGGTTTTAGACTTTCAATAAGGGTAAACATCTTATCTGCATCTACTCTATCTATCTCTTTCAGTATTGTGTTACTGTCAATGAAACCACCTTTAATGTCCAATACTAGGGGGGCATCCATTTAAGGTGAGAGGGGAAAAGCTCAAAGGAGATGTGAGGGATAAGTTTTTTAGACAGAGAGTGGTAGAAGTCTGGAATGTGCAGCTAGGGTGGTGGTGGAGGCAGATACGATAGGGGCATTTAAGGGACTTTGAGATAAGTGCATGAATGTGCAAGGAATGAAGGGATATGATAACCCCGAAAATGTTGAAATTCGGAAATTGCAATGCCATTGACGGTTAGATTCACTTTCGTTGGAGATGGTCATTGCCTGGCACTTGTGTGGCATGAATGTTACTTGCTATTTGTCAGCTTGAATCTGGAAGTCCTCCAAGACTTGCTGCACATAAATATGGACTGCTTCATTATCTGAGTGAATGGTTCTGATCATTGTGAAATCATCAGTGAATATCCACATTTCTGATGTCATGAGGCAGGGAAAGTCATCGATGAAGCAGCTGAAGATGGTGCAGATATGTTCTTAGATTGAGATGATTAACTTCTAACAATCTCTGATAACAACCAGCTACATGTTTTGGTTCTTCAGAATAAACAGATTGTTGGCAAACATGGACAACAGGTGAATGGGAACATCATTGCCTTTAGTTCCCTTCTAAATCATACACTATCCTGACTTGATCATATACTGCTGCCATTTTCAGTGCAAAACATGGAACGTTCTTGCTGATGCACATCTTGAGAAGTAACCTTTTAAACATGTGTTGTTGAGTATAAGCACTTTGCTTCTGAGCAAAAAGATTGTGAAATCAAATTTGATGTGAGCTAACTGTGACAGCGCTACACTATCAGAGGTGTCTTCATTCATATGATTTCTTAAACCAAGATTGCTCAGATGAATGCTAAAAGATTTCATGATAATATTCAAGGAAGAACAGAGGAGTTTGATAAATCAGCTCTTACTGACACAACTCCTGATCTCATTGTAGCTTTGGTTTAAACATGGATAAGAAAGTTCAACTCAAGAGGTGAGAGCAACTGCCCTGGACATCATTGCCCCATTTGACTAAGTATAACATCAAGCAGCCCTAGCAAAACTAGAGTCAATGGGAGTCAGGTCCTTGTTGACATCATATCTAGCACAAAGGGAAATGGATGTGGTCATTGCAGGTCAGTCACCTGAGCTCCAGAACATCGCTGCAGTCATCACTTCCTCAAGGTAGTGCTCTAAGCACAGCCATTTTTAACTGGTTCCTCACCAATATTCCATTCATCAAAAGTGTAACTTCAAAAGGTTTCACGATGTATGACATAAATGAACAAGCTATACAGTACACTGTGTACTTTCAGGTATTTCTCACTTTTGACCTCCGCTATTAAATCTTAAGGATATGTTTTCCTGTAATTAAAAGACACTGAGGACCTTCAAAATTGTGTGTGGGATCTAGGTGCAGGTATCTCACCCGTATTTACATCAAATCCCACTGTTTAACCGGAGAAAGTGGACAGGGCTGAATTCACACAGATGGCAAGCTCAACAAGGTCAAGCAAAGAACCAAAACATGCAGTGGGTTGTTATCTGAGAACAGAAATTGGATCAGAAATTGGCTAGCTGTAAGAAGACAGAGGGTGGTGGTTGATGGGAAATGTTCATCCTGGAGTTCAGTTACTAGTGGTGTACCTCAAGGATCTGTTTTGGGGCCACTGCTGTTTGTCATTTTTATAAATGACCTGGATGAGGGCGTAGAAGGATGGGTTAGTAAATTTGCGGATGACACCAAAGTTGGTGGAGTTGTGGATAGCGCGGAAGGATGTTGCAGGTTACAGAGGGACATAGATAAGCTGCAGAGCTGGGCTGAGAGGTGGCAAATGGAGTTTAATGCGGAAAAGTGTGAGGTGATTCACTTTGGAAGGAGTAACAGGAATACAGAGTACTGGGCTAATGGTAAGATTCTTGGTAGTGTGGATGAGCAGAAAGATCTCGGTGTCCATGCGCATAGATCACTGAAAGTTGCCACCCAGGTTGATAGCGTTGTTAAGAAGGCGTACAGTATGTTAGGTTTTATTGGTAGAGGGATTGAGTTTC
>NW_025980551.1:0-5646 GCF_021869965.1 Rhincodon typus | reverse complement strand
TAAAGGATGAGATTTTTGAATACTTGCAAGTGTATGGTAAAATAGGGCAAAGTCAGCACGGCCTAATCAAGGGGAGGTCATGCCTGATAAATCTGTTAGAATTTTTTGAGGAGGAAACAAGCAGGGTTGATCAAGGAGAGCCCATGGATGTTATCTACCTGGGCTTCAAGAAGGCCTTGGACAAGGTACCACACGGGAGACTCCTGAGTAAGGAATACTCCAAGGAATAAAGTTCTACCCTGGCCAACCTAGAATATGCGAATTACGTTGAAATTAAGAGAGTTATTGTCACTGGACTCAAAGTGCTCTCTCTGACAGACACTTCAGTCACTTGCCCAAACTCGTTTCTTAAGAGGAGGTCCAGTGTTGCACCCTCCCAAGTAGGGCCCTATACATATTGACTTAGGAAGCTTTTTTGGACACTTTTAACAAATTCCACCCCGTTCGGACCTTTTACACTCTGGCTGGCCAAGTCAAAACAGGGAAATTGAAATCTTCGACCAATACTACTCAATTATTCCTACAGTTATCTGCAATCTCTCTACAAATCTGCTTCTCTAGTATCCGCCGACTATTTGGGGATCTATGATACAGTCCCAACAGAGTGACCATCCCCTTCTTGATTCTAAATTGTAACCATATGGCCTCATTTGATGACCACTTAAGAATATCCTCTCTAAGCACTGTTGTTATGTCCTCCATTATCAAAAGGGCAACTCCCTCTCCTTGCTTAGTTGTACTTCTGTCATGCTTGTAACTTCTGTATACTTGAACATTGAGCTGCCTGCCAGTCTTGCCCTTCCCTCAGCTATGTTTCTGTTATGGCTACACTATCCCATTCCCCAGAGCCAATCCATGCTCTGAGCTTATCTGCCTTACCAATCAGGCCTCGTGCATTGAAATAATTACATTTTAAGCCAGAAGTCTTTTCCCTCCCTTTACTGTTCCTCTGGCTATCCTGAACAGTAAACTTGCTCTTGATAGCTGATATATTTTCCCCTGACTTCTTGATGGCCCCTCCCTTATTCAAAGTCCCACACCCATCCCAAACTAGTTTAAATAAAATCAAGTAACACAAGCAAATCTCCCTGCGAGGATATTGGACCCCTCTCCTGTTTAAGTGCAATCCATCCCTCTTGTACAGATCACCTGTACCGAAGAAGAGATCCCAATGATCCAAGAACTGAAAACCCTGCCCCCTACACCAGCTCCTTAGCAACACATTCATCTGGCCTATCTTTCTATTTCTATCCTCACAGGTGCGAGGCACTGGGAGTAATCCGGAGATCACTTCCGTTGAGGTCCTGCTTTTTAACTTCTTACCTAACTCTCTATACTCATTTCACAGGACCCCATCCCTTTGTCTACCTATGTCATTTGTACAGATGTGCACAATGACCTTTAGCTGTTCACCCTCCCACTTCAGAATGTTCTGCAACCAGTCTGAGACATCCTTGACCCTGGCACCTGGGAGGTAACACACCATCCTGGTGTCTCTTCTGTGGCCGCAGAATCTCCTGTCTGTCCCCACCCATCAATTAACCACATCATTTTTAAGCCTTTTATCCTTTTTGCATCAGCTTAGAGAAGTATGCATGAAATGTTTCAGTCACCTTGGCTCACATAGTGCATAAAATGTGGCTTTCAATTCTGAGTCAGGCAGCTCTGAGAGTTTCACGTGTTGATGAATGTGAGCCCTCTTCCATCTCCAATCTGTCTCAAGGACAGCTCACTGCTCAGCTCCACTGTTGTCTGGGTCCTTGAGATGTACGGACTCGACCTATTATAGGCAATTGAAATGAAAGGAAAGTAAATCAAAAATGTTTTCAATTTTTGAATCAACTCACAAATTGAATTCCCACTTTGGGAGGGGGCATGGAGCTATCTCCATTGTCCAGATGTACAAAGGATTTGGTATGTTCAATTTATTGATCCAATAGATTTATTTTAGTGGGTTTGCTGCTGACCTATTGCACAGACCTGAAAAAAATATACTAAGCAGCTTCTTTTTGCAAAGTTCCTACAGTAAAATATGACATGTATTTCTTGCATTTGCTTCACGTTGATGTAGGTTTCTGTAATTAACTTGAGGCATTTTGTGTCAGAGTATTGGAATGTCAACAATGTTGAATTCTCCTTCTTGTTGAGTGTTTTCACTCTGCCCAATTTTGCCTTCTGTTAACTTCAGTGGAGACACTCAATAGGTAAGCACTTGAAGGATGTGAATTGAAGCAAATAATAAATTGTATGTGCATGAGCTCTAGAAGCCTTTAAAATAAGGTGCCATACTGGATCATTGTGGTGGTAGTTGGAAATAGCAGAAGCTCAACCAAATGCAATAATGTATAACCATTGTTACTCCAGTGTGAGGTTCCCACCTACTTCAAGAAGACTAGTATCATCCCAGTGCCAAAGAGAGATCAGGTAATGTGCATTAATGACTACTGCCCAGTGGCTCTGACATCTATAGATCCCTCTGTCTGCTTTCTACTTCAGTTTAGGAAAGATTTTTTCCTTCAATTGTCTGCCTCGAAGATGAAAAGGCTTCTGAAGCAACTGACCATGCTGCCAAGGCCTCTTGCAGTTTGCAGAACTCTTTAGCAGTTTAATGGAGCAGAGAACATGTTGAAAGAATGCCAATTATTGTCGCAATCACTTCAAATTATGGGTAAATATATACAGATCTCAAATCAGACACCCCTGCCAGAACTGGGGCAAATAAGAGTCATGCAGCATAGAAATAGGTCCTTTGGACCAATTCATCCATGCTGTCCAAGTTTCCGAAACTAAACTAATCCTACTTGCCTGTGTTTGGCCCATACCTTTCTAAACTTTTCCTATTCTATGTAACTGTCCAAATGTCTTTTAAATGTTGTAACTGTACCTGCATCTACCACTTCCTCTGGCAGTTCATTCCGCATATGAACCACCCTGTCTGAAAAAGTCACTCCTCAGGTCCCTTTTAAATCTTTCTCCTTTCACCATTTAAAAAAAATACTTTAGGGAAAATTGAGTTGTTGGAAAACTCAGGCTACCCTCAAATGGCAGCTTTTAATTTGATTAAAAGGATTTTGTATCTTCTAACCCCTGACTATCTGAACATCTCCACTGGCATCAGCCCATATTTGGTTTTCAATTCATAGAAACATAGGAACAGGGATAGGCTATTTGGCTTTTTGAGTCTGCTCCGCCATTCAATATGATCATGGCTGATTATCCAACTCAATATCCTGTTGCTGCTTTGTCTGCATAGCCTTTGATTCCTTTAGCTGTTTCTAAACAAAACTGTTTGTTTCTTGAAAACATTCAATATTTTGGCCTCAATCACTTTTTGTGACTGAGAATCCCAGAGGCTCACTACTCTCTGGGTTAAGAAATTTCTCCTCATCTCAGTTCTAAATAGCCTACCCCATATCCGTAGACTGTAACCTATGCTGGGGACTCCCCAGTTATCAGGAACATCCTTCCAGTGTTTCCCCTGTCCAGTCCTGTTAGAATTTTAAAAGTTTCTACAGGATAGCTCCTCATTCTTCAAAACCCCAGTGGATATAGTCCCAACTCTAGTCTCTCTTCATATGTCAGTCTTGTCATCCCAGGAGCCCTTCTGGTAAAGTCAATACCGTGTGGAGCTGGAGGAACACTGGGGACCCTTCATCCCTGAACCTCAACATTGATTCTCCTGCTCCTGTG
Organism: Rhincodon typus; assembly: GCF_021869965.1. Classification (NCBI taxonomy): domain Eukaryota; kingdom Metazoa; phylum Chordata; class Chondrichthyes; order Orectolobiformes; family Rhincodontidae; genus Rhincodon; species Rhincodon typus. The sequence goes on along the minus strand of NW_025980551.1, from coordinate 1,956 downwards.
ATGCTGCTGTTTTCCTCCAGCTCTACACTGTATTGACTCTAACTCCAGCATCTGCAGTTCTTGCTATCATCCTTCTGGTAAACCTTTGTTGCACTCCCTCCATAGCCAGAATATACTTCCTCAGATAGGGAGACCAAAACTGTACACAGTACTCCACATGTGGTCTCATCAATGACCTGTACAATTGCAACAAGACATCCCTGCTCCTGCTGTCAAATCCTTTTGCTATGAAGGCCAACATACCATTTGCATTCTTCACCACATGCATGCTGACTTCCATTAACTATTGTACAAGGTGTGTACGAGGATATCCAGGTCTCATTGCACCTCCCCCTTTCCTAATCTATCAGCAGTTACATGATCTGCCGCAACAAAAACAGAAGTTGCTGGAAAAGCTCAGCATGTCTGGCAACATTTGTGAAGAGAAATCAGAAGGTGACCCTTCCTCAGAACAGTCTTCACTGGACTCGAAACGTTAACTCTGATTTCTCTTCACAGATGCTGCCAGAACTGCTGAGCTTTTCCAGCTACTTCTGTTTTTGTTTCTGATTTACAGCATCTGCAGTTCTTTCAGATTTTACATAATCTGCCACCTTGTTTTTGCTTGCAAAATGGATAGTTACATTTATATTTATCTGCCATGCACTTGCCAACTGATTCAACTTTGCGAAATCACACTGCAGTGTCTCTGCTGCATCCTCACAATTCACCCTCCTACCCAGCTTTGTGTCATCTGACAACTTGGAGATATTACATTTAGTTCTTAAATATATAGTGAATAGCAGGGGTCCAAACACTGATTCCTGTGGTATCCCACTGCCTGTTACTTGGGGAAAAAAAACATCCATTTATTCCTACTTCGTTTCCTGTCTGCCAACCAATTCTCTATCTGTTACATGCCATTATGCCCAATCCGATGCTCTTTATTTTACATGCCAATCTCTTATGCATGACCTTATTGAAAACCACTTGAAAGTCCTAGTAAAGCACATCCATTGGCTCCCCCTCATCAACTCTACTAGTTACATCCTCAAAATTCCAGTTCATTTGTCAAGTATGGTTTCCCTTCCATAAATCTGTACAGACTGTGCAATCCTATCACTGTTTTGAAGCTGCTTCAATTCATAGCACACCAAAGATTTAAGAGGAAGTATTCAGCTCGATTGTAATTCCTTCTCCCATGGATTGACAGGTCATTCAGGGTGAGGAAATGGCAGTGACAATGAACAAATATTTTGATGCACAGCACCATGGCTGACAAGGGAAGTCAGGGACAGCATAAAAGCAAACGAGAGAGCATGTAATGTGGTGAAGGACAGTGGGAAGCCAGATGATTGGGAAGCTTACAAAAACCAACAGAGGGCAACAAAAAAAAAAGGAGAGAGACGATTAAGTATGAAGGTAAGCTAGCCAGTAATATAAAGAAAGACTGTAAGAGTTTCTTTTGATATATAAAGGGCAAAAGAGAGTCAAAAGTGGACGTTGGATCACTGGAAAATGATGCTGGAGAGGTAGTAGTGGGGAACAAGGAAATGGCTGAAGAATTAAATAATGACTTGCATCAATCTTCACGATGGAATACAGAAGTAATATCCCAAAAATTCAAGAGAGACGGAGGGCAGACCTGAACATGGTGGCCATCACCATGGAGAAGGTACTAGAAAAATTGAATGCCTTGAAGGTGGATAAATCACCAGGACCAGATGGACTACACTCCAGAGTTCTAAAGGAGATAGCTGAAGCGTTAGTTGAGGCATTAGTGGTGATCTTTCAGGAATCGCTAGAGTCAGTGAGGATTCTACAGGACTGGAAAATCGCTAACGTGACACCTGTGTTTTAAAAGGGAGTCAGGCAAAAGACGGAAAATTTACAGGCCGATTAGTCTAACCTTGGTCATGGGTAAGATCTTGGAGCCCATTGTAAAGGATGAGATTTTTGAATACTTGCAAGTGTATG
>NW_025980550.1:3328-5646 GCF_021869965.1 Rhincodon typus | reverse complement strand
AAGCAGCATCATAGGAGCAGAGATGAAGGGTCTAGGCCCGAAACGTCAGCCTCTCTGCTCCTATGATGCTGCTTGGCCTGCTGTGTTCATCCAGCCCTGCACCTTGTTGTCTCTGACTCCTATTATGCAGCCTCTGGGCTCCACGCCCAGATCCTGTTATTGATTCTCTACAGGGAAATCTGCAAAGTCACAACGCAAAAAGTTCAAACCTCGAGTCTATGGAAGATCAATCACCAGAGGCTGTACCAGAGTGAGACAGGGATAGTATTAATCACTCCCCAGTCCTGGGGCAAGAGCCAGGGGTAGAACAGACCCTTATGCAGAGGAGACAAGATTTAAAGTGCAGAGATTGACACTATCTCTGGGATCATTCACAACCTGCTCAAACACAAAAGGAGTACAGTCAAACTGAAACAAAGGAGATTCCTACCAATCATTATCAAAACACCCAAACCTTCTTTCATTCCTCAATCTAACATGTCATCTGAGCAATAACAACAGACACAATATTTCAAATCACTGAATCTCACAATATTGGAGGCCACTCAGCCCATGGAGCCTGTCCTAGCTCCCTTGAAGAGCTGGACAATTTGTCTCACTGCCCCAGCAATCTCTAAACCTTGTATTACATATTTATCTAACGTCCTTTGAGAGCCCATATTGATACAGTTTCCCCCTTGCCCTTTCAGACTGCGCATTCTACATTACAACATCTTGCTGCGTCATAACATTCATATCTCCAACCCACTGATTCTTTTACTGATTCCCTTCAATCTGTGTCCCTCTGGTCACCAACCCTCCTGCCCCTTGAAACAGTCCCTCCCTCTCTGTCACAATCCTTCACTATTTTCAAAACCTCATGTAAATCTGTTCCAAAGAAAACCGTTGCAGTTGCTCCTACTTCTCCCAGCACAGCCCTTTTAAGGAAGGTCCCACAGGGTGTTGTAGCCCTTTTAAGGAGGGTCCCCACAGGGTGTTGTAGCCCTTTTAAGGAGGGCCCCCACGGGGTGTTGTAGCGCTTTTAAGGCGGATCCTACAGGGTGTTGTAGCCCTTTTAAGGCGGACCCCAGCGGGAGGTTGATGACGGGAGATGATAGACACAATAATGATTTCCTCCGTTAAAGTGACGGCAGCGTTTGCATTGCAGTAGCGCCCTGTCCTGCCTCCCGCCCCAATGAGTGTCGAAGCGTACAGCTTACCTGCTATGTGCTTCAGCCTCTTCCTCCAGTGCCAGACCAGCAGCAGGGTGAGCACATGGCCAGCTATCACCAGGCTAGGGAACAGGGGGCTTGAGGGGCTGGAAGGCATCAGGAGGGGCAGGCTCTCTGCTGCAAACCGAGCGCAGGCAGGAGGGAGCGGACCAGGCGCACTCCCTCTGCAATGCAGCTAGTGTGTGTAGGCAGCCTACACTCCGTGCCCCACTGAGTGACTGTACTCACTGCATTCTGCTAAACTCTCACAGGGAGGGAGAGACAGAACTGACTGGCTTTAAATCCCAGAACAAATACTGCACGGAAGAAGCTTCAAGTGGAGAAAGAGCCATTAGTCAGAAACATGGGAGACAGCTCCCAGTTAACTCTCTACCTCCCTCTCTCTCTCTCTGTCCCCATTTCTCTTCTCTTCCCCTCCCCCTCGGTTCTCTCTCTCTCTCTCTCTCTCTCCTGCCCTGTTTCTGGCTCTCCCTTATGTTTTTGTCGCTGTGTCCCTCTGGTTGTTACTCAGTAATAATTATGGTTTGTCCTCTGCCTCACAGGTAGGTCAAATAGGGAAGGTATCTGCCTGACAGGTGTCACCTTTTCCTTATACAGAATCTATTCTTTACACGGTGTAAATAGTTAGCTGGCTAGAAGCCAATCTCATCCAGATTGGCACCGAACCGGAGGGAGGGACTCCGAGTATTTTAAGAGAAGCTAGAGTTAGTTTCTGTCGCTAAATGCAAAACAGAATTCAAAGCAGATGACAAGTCGCTCAGTTTTAAAAGTGGAAAATACAGTATCAGTATCAAGGTCACGATGACACGGCGATTGGCCTTACCTGGAAGGACCTTCATCAAACTGATCAGACCCAGAGAGAGAGAGGGACAGAGACAGCAAGGTGGAGGGAGAGACACAGGCACTGATCTCTAGCTCCTGGTTCAATAAAGCAGAAATCAGCAATGCACGGGGCTGTCCTCCTGTCCCCTGTGAGGAGTGAGGGGGGGGAGGTTAAAAATACACTCTGATTGAAGCCCACACGTATGAGAACAAAATCCAAGACCTTGGCAGGCAGTTGATTTAAATCCATAGGCAGGAGCTGAGAGACGAGCTCAGTGATCTCTC
>NW_025980550.1:2081-3318 GCF_021869965.1 Rhincodon typus | reverse complement strand
GACTCACACTCCACTCACTCTCACACCGACTCACACTGACTCACACCGACTCACACTCCACTCACTTTCACACCGACTCACACTGACTCACACTCCACGCACTCTCACACTGACTCACACAGACTCACACTCCACTCACTCTCACACCGACTCACACTGACTCACACTGACTCACACTCCACTCACTCTCACATCGACTCACACTGACTCACACCGACTCACACTCCACTCACTTTCACACCGACTCACTCTCACACCGACTCATTCTCACACCGACTCACACTCCACTCACTCTCACACCGACTCACACTGACTCACACCGACTCACTCTCCACTCACTCTCACACTGACTCACATTCCACTCACTCTCACACCGACTCACTCTCCACCGACTCTCACACTCCACTCACTCTCACACCGACTCACTCTCACACTCCACTCACTCTCACATGGACTCACACTCCACTCACTCTCACACCGACTCACACTCCACTCAATCTCACACCGACTCACTCTCCACTCACTCTCACACCGACTCACACTGACGCACACTCCACTCACTCTCACACCGACTCACTCACACCGACTCACACTCACACGACTCACACTCCACTCACTCTCACACCGACTCACTCTCCACTCAATCTCACACTCCACTCACTCTCACTGTCCACTCACTCTCACACCGACTCACTCTCACACGGACTCACACTCCACTCACTCTCACACCGACTCACTCTCACACTGACTCACTCTCACACCGACTCACACTCCTCACTCTCACACTCCACTCACTCTCACACTCCACTCACTCTTACACCGACTCACACTCCACTCACTCTCACACCGACTCATTCTGACACCAACTCACACCGACTCACTCTCACACCGACTCACACTCCACTCACTCTCACACCGACTCACTCTCACACCAACTCACACCGACTCACTCTCACACCGACTCACACTCGCACTGACTCACACTCCACTCACTCTCACACCGACTCACTCTCACACGCCACTCACTCTCACACCCACTCACTCTCACACCGACTCACACTCCACTCACTTTCACACCGACTCACTCTCACAACAACTCACACTCTACTCACTCTCACACCGACTCACTTTCCACTCACTCTCACACCGACTCACGCTCATACTGACTCACACTCCACTCACTCTCACACCGACTCACACCCACTCACTCTCACACCAACTCACTGACACACCGACT
>NW_025980550.1:0-2071 GCF_021869965.1 Rhincodon typus | reverse complement strand
ACACCGACTCACTGTCACACCGACTCACACCCACTCACTGTCACACCTATTCACTGTCGCACCAACTCACCGTCACACCGACTCACTGACACACCGACTCACACCGACTCACTGACACACCGACTGACTGTCACACTGACTCACACACAGACTATTGGCCTTTCCCCAGTTTACTACTTTTATTCGAAACAAAGAAGAACAAAGAATAAGGAAAATTACAGCACAGAAACAGGCCCTTCGGCCCTCCAAGCCTGCGCCGATCCAGATCCTCTATCTAAACCTGTCGCCTATTTTCCAAGGATCTGTATCCCTCTGCCCCCTGCCCATTCATGTATCTGTCTAGATACATCTTAAATGATGCTATTGTGCCCGCCTCTACCACCTCCGCTGGCAACGCGTTCCAGGCACCCACCACCCTCTACGTAAAGAACTTTCCACGCATATCTCCCATAAACTTTCCCCCTCTCACCTTGAAATCGTGACCCCTAGTAATTGAGTCCCCCACTCTGGGAAAAAGCTTCTTGCTATCCACCCTGTCTATACCTGTCATGATTTTGTAGACCTCAATCAGGTTCCTCCTCAACCTCCGTCTTTCTAATGTAAATAATCCTAATCTACTCAACCTCTCTTCATAGCTAGCGCCCTCCATACCAGGCAACATCCTGGTGAACCTCCTCTGCACCCTCTCCAAAGCGTCCACATCCTTTTGGTAATGTGGCGACCAGAACTGTACACAGTATTCCAAATATTACGGTGGCAGAAAGGACGTTTGATGACAACTCGTCTACTGAGGTAGTATGGGCTGAGGTTAGAACCAGGAAAGGAGAGGTCACCCTGTTGGGAGTTGTCTATAGGCCTCCGAAAAGTTCCAGAGATGTAGAGGAAAAGATTGCAAAGATGATTCTGGATAGGAGCGAAAGTAATAGGGTAGTTGTTATGGGGGACTTTAACTTTCCAAATATTGACTGGAAACGCGATAGTTCGAGTACTTCAGATGGGTCAGTTTTTGTCCAATGTGTGCAGGAGGGTTTCCTGACACAGTATGTAGATAGGCCAACAAGAGGCGAGGCCACATTGGATTTGGTACTGGGTAATGAACCAGGCCAGGTGTTAGATTTGGAGGTAGGTGAGCACTTTGGTGATAGTGACCACAATTCGGTTACGTTTACTTTAGCGATGGAAAGGGATAGGTATATACTGCAGAGCAAGAGTTATAGCTGGGGGAAAGGCAATTATGAGGCGATGAGGCAAGATTTAGGATGCATAGGATGGAGAAGGAAACTGCAGGGGCTGGGCACAATTGAAATGTGGAGCTTGTTCAAGGAACAGCTACTGCGTGTCCTTGAGAAGTATGTACCTGTCAGGCAGGGAGGAAGTGGTCGAGCGAGGGAACCGTGGTTTACTAAAGAAGTTGAATCTCTTGTCAAGAGGAAGAAGGAGGCTTATGTAGAGATGAGGCGTGAAGGCTCAGTTAGGGTGCTTGAGAGTTACAAGTTAGCCAGGAAGGACCTAAAGAGAGACCTAAGAAGAGCCAGGAGGGGACATGAGAAGTCTTTAGCAGGTAGGATCAAGGAAAACCCTAAAGCTTTCTATAGGTATGTCAGGAATAAAAGAATGACTAGAGCAAGATTGGGGCCGGTCAAGGACAGTAGAGGGAAGTTGTGCGTGGAGTCTGAAGAGATAGGAGAGGCGCTAAATGAATATTTTTCGTCAGTATTCACACAGGAAAAAGACAATGTAGTCGAGGAGAATACTGAGATACAGTCTATTAGACTAGACGGGATTGAGGTTCATAAGGAGGAGGTGTTAGCAATTCTGGAAGGTGTGAAAATAGATAAGTCCCCTGGGCCGGATGGGATTTATCCTAGGATTCTCTGGGAAGCTAGAGAGGAGATTGCGGAGCCTTTGGCTTTGATCTTTATGTCGTCATTGTCTTCAGGAATAGTGCCAGAAGACTGGAGACGAGCAAATGTTGTCCCCTTGTTCAAGAAGGGGAGTAGAGACAACCCTGGTAATTATAGACCAGTGAGCCTTACTTCGGTTGTGGGTAAAGTGTTGGAAAGGATTATAA
>NW_025980549.1:0-5647 GCF_021869965.1 Rhincodon typus | reverse complement strand
TCTGATGAAGGGTCTAGGCCCAAAACGTCAGCCTCTCTGCTCCTGTGGTGCTGCTTGGCCTGCTGTGTTCATCCAGCCCTGCACCTTGTTGTCTCGGATTCTCCAGCATCTGCAGTTCCTACTATCTCTGATCAAAGAAGTCTTGATTAGTTACTGCAGTGCATCTTTGAATTAGAATAAACTGCTGCCAGTGTGCATCCGTCATGAAGAGAGCGAATGCTGATGTTTGTGGATGGTATGCTAATCGAGCAGGCTGTTTTGTCCTCTATGATGTCAAGCTTCTTGAGTGTTGCTGAAATCTTGTATTAAGCCTACATCACCACATCCCATAAAAGTGATATATGATCTTTTCATTCTCCAACTCACAATGAGATTTTTGCTGGTATAATTATAAAGCTGTTCTTAAAAAAGTGTCAGTCAAAGCTTAGTTGGTTGTTTTCTTGACTGACAGTGTGTTCTTTCAAGATCAAATTACTCGGTTATTGGCTTCAGTCAGTAGGCGAGAAAATTCAACTCGAACAAGATAGTGAAAACTTATATAACAGCTTTTATAAGAGACAGAAGACATTGACAGCCATGTGATCATTTTAAAATCATTGCCTGCTTTTTCTGCAGAAAAATAAAATACCTTGGGTATTTTCTCCTGTATCTTTTCAGAATGAATTTCAGTCAATGTCTGGAGGAGACAAATTGTGTTCCCTCTCACTGGACCAAACAGCTCTGGTAAAAGAATGGTCTGTAAAAGAAATCTGAGTATGCTACAAGTGTTCGTACTTTTGTCATCAAAGAATAGATGAAAGGTATAGAACCTTGTTTGATTGACAAATGCCAACACTACGTAGATACATACCAGAAATTGGACTGATGCTTGGTTATGTGCATTTGTCAGTTCTATTTCATCTCCTCCTGTAATTTACCACAATCACAAATAAATGATTGTACATTACTAATTATTTGTTCTCACTTTCATCAGTGATCCCATCTTGGTAAAATACAAGAAATGTCAGAGATTTGGAATACTGGAAATCTGTACACATCAAACAATTCAGATTAGTCCAAGTTCAGCCTGAATTCTGAGAGAAAAGAAAACATCATGCATCATCTTCCCAGGCCAGTCATGATGCTAACACTTCAGGGACACAGCAGACCATTGAGAAAGAAGACCTCAAGAGAACCTCAGGGACATGTATTCATAACTGTCTAAGACAATCAATCGAGCAAGTATTATGGAGCACAGCACTTTTGCTTTTCTGAAAAGGAACTTGGCATTTATCACTTAATCCATAAAAGTAAGTAAGACAATTTGCTTATTGTATCGAAAGATAAACCCTTTCTTATCTCTTAAAACATTCAAAAGTGTGCAACTCAAATATTACTTTCAGCACTGCCAAGCTAAAAAGATTTTATTTTATTATCCTTATTTTATATTGATAAGCTTTGAATGCCTTGCACTGTGAGAATGTTCTGAATTACTTAGTGTCATATATATGTACTTGTGTTAAAGAATGTAACTTTGTCTAGACAACAGATCAACGCAGTTAGTTTTTGTAAAATTGTTTTTATTCCTGTGTTTTGAGGATAGTAATTTAATCTTGTCCCAGTCAAGCCAAGTCTCCATGTTCACTGTTTGTTCTGTTTTACCCAAGTCAAACATTACATTAACACTCCGCATGAGTTTATTGACAGATATCAAGTTTCACTGTTGTATACATGTCCTGAATGGTTATGGTACGAAACACCAGCAATGTTTCATGTATCTCATGTTATTGTAGTGGTGGAATGAAATTCTTGCAGAAAATGTAAAATGTGTGTCCAGTTTTATTTGCACCTTGCAATCGCCTTTTTCCAATTTCAGTGAATGACCCCAGTTAGTAATAGAATAGAAACTCTGACTGATATTTTTGCAAATAGGGAACTATTTCCCAATTTGTTGAAAAAATGTTGACTACAGTCAGCAATTGCATCAAATGTCATGTTTCAATTTCTTTTGAAGATAGAAGGGTGGCCTGGCTGGTCCAGTGAGAGAAGACAGAATCTTTTCCTCCTCCAGGCTTTGGCTTAAATCCAATTTCAAACATCCAATGAAAGTTTTCACTCTTGCGTAGCCGTAAGATCTTTCAGTAAATGTTTTCAATAAACAATGTAACTCCTTCAATAAAAGATTTGTCAGAAATATTCTAAACAAAATATGTTTGAACAGCCTCATTTCATTTCCTAATTAACAGTCTCAATTCCACAAGATATACAACGGGCACTATAGGGTAACACTGGTTGGTAATATTCTGAGTTCAACATTGAGACACGTTGTTTGACAGTGTAGAGCTGCCTCAACTGTACAATTAGAAAAAGATTAGCATTTATATAATGTTATTCGTGACCTGAAACAGTCCCAAAAGAAACCTAGGTTTCTTGAAAGTAGTTATTGTTGGAATAGAGAAAGCTCAGCAGCCAATTTGTGCATAACCTGGTCCAACAAATGATAATATAATAGAACACAATTGTGGTACGGTGGTAGTGTCCCCATCCCTGGAATGGGAGGTTTGTGATCTTGTCCTATCTGCTCCAAGATGTGTAATAACACCCCTGAACAGGTTGATTAGAAAAATAGGTTAAATGAAACAAAGCATATAGCCTATTTAATTGGCATTGACTGAGAGTTTAATATTTACTAGGGCAATTGGGAGATCTCGCCAGCTTTTCTTGAAATAGTGTTGTACAGAGCAGCATGGTGTCTCAGTGCTTAGCACTGCTGCCTCACAGCACCAGGGACCTGGGCTCGATACCACCATTGGGTGACTGCCTGTATGGAATTTGCACATTCTCCCAGTGTCTGTGTGGGTTTCCTCTCATTATCCAAAGACATGCAGGTTAGGTGGATTGGCCAACCCAAATTGCCAATAGCGTTCACGGATGTGTAGGTTAGATGGATTAGCCATGGGAAATGCAGGGTTATAGTGATAGGGTTGGAGCTAGGGTCTGGATGCAATGCTCCTCAGAGGGTTGGTTTGGACTCGATGGGCCAAATGGCTTGCTTCCACACTGTAGGGATTCTATGAAAAAGATTCTTTATATCCATCTGATAGAGCAAACAGAATGTTGGTTTAGTGTCTCATCTAAAAGATGGCACTGCCAAAAGTCAGCCTCAATTTTGTCCTCAAGGCCCTGGAGCAGGAATTGAAACTACAACTGTTTAGCTCTGGGACAAGAATGCTTCACTGAATCACAACTGGAAATTACTAAACCTGGCGGAGGAGTGTTTCAATTTGGCACACATTTCAAATGAAGCAAGTGTCTCTTAACCTGTCCTTTTTATCCCATATTCTCATCTTGACAGTCTGCGGCCTTTGAAAAGAACAGAATTTAACTATTATTTGAGATTACTCGTTCCATATCATTTGTAGATTACAAATTGGACCATCATGGATGATACAAACTTCATATGGGTTTGTTGAGAAATGCAGTGTTGTAATAATGAGATAATGTAATTTTTTGTATTTAAATGTAGCAACTAGGCTGATGATTCTAACCACTATAAGTCAAACTCTGGGTGAGGTTTTAACGTGTTTTGCTAACAGACGTTGTCCAACAGGCCAAAGGACAGTCTTTTCATAGACAAGTATATGATGATAAAAAACATTCCCCCGATATAATCTACTAGTTTTTTATTCTCTTTTCCCTTTCTACATTTTGCGTTTTGTTAAGTTGGTTGTTTAAAACCAAGCAGAGCAAACAATATTTATCCTTGGCATACATCATAGAGACATTGCGATCTGGAGTAAGCAATTCGCTACCCAATGTCTCAGATTTTATTTAGCTCACTGACCAGAGGATTCGCCAGTGAAAATTAAATTCAAAAGAAACTTATTTCCAATTGAATAGGGGAATGTAACTACAAACATGAGAATACGATTTGAGGTAAACATAACCCAAATGAGGAACTGACTCTAATTGAGATTGTAAAATGGATGAAGAAAATCTTGTTTGAAAGGTTAGATTTTAAGAAGCCTTTTTGGAAAAGTAGAAAGCTTAGAGAGACAGAAGTTCCAGAGAATACAAGGAGAACTAGTATTTGGATACTAAATTAGCTCGGTGGTAGCAGATTGAGGGTGGTGGTGATAAGGTTGCTTTTTGGACAGGAGGCATGTAACCAGTGGTGTGCCATAAAGATCGGTGCTGAGTCCACTGCTTTTGTCATTTATATAAATGGTTTGGATGTGAATATAGGAGGTATGGTTAGTAAGTTTGCAGATGACACCAAAATTGGTGGTGTAATGGACAGTGAAGTGGATTAACTCAGAGTACAATGGGATCTTGATCAGATGGGCAACCAGGCCGAGAAGTGGCAGATGGGGTTTAATTTAGAGAAATGTGAGGTGCTGCATTTTGGACAGGCAAATCAGTGTAGGACTTATACACCTAATGGTAAGGTCCTGGAGAGTGTTGCTGAACAAAGAGACTTTGGGGTGCAGCTTCATAATTCCTTGAAAGTGGAGTTGCAGGTAGACAGGGCAGGGAAGAAGGCATTTGGTATGCTTGCCTTTATTGGTCAGTGCATTGAGTATAAGAGTTGGGAGGTCATGTTGTGGCTGTACAGGACATTGATTAGGCCAATTTTGGAATACTGTGTTCAGTTCTGCTCTCAATGCTATAGGAAAGATGCTCTTAAACTTGAAAGGGTTCAGAAAAGATTTACACTGATGTTGCTGGAGTTGGGACGGAGAGGCTAAATAGGTTGGGGCTATTTTCCCTGGAGTATTGGAGGATGAGGGGTGATCTTATATAAGTTTATAAAATCATGAGGGATATGGATAGGGTGAATAGGCAAGGTCTTTGCCCCACGGTAGAGGAGTCTGAAACTAGAGTGCATAGGTTTAAGGTGAGAGGGGAAAGATTTAAAAAGGACCTAAGGCAACATTTTCACACAGAGAAATGGAACGAGCTGCCAGAGGAGGTAGTAGAGGCTGGTACAATTACAACATTTAAAAGGCATCTGAATGAATATATGAATAAAAAGGGTTTAGAGGGATATGGGCCAAATACTGGAAATGGGACTAGGTTAATTTAGGAAAGTTGGTCAGCCTGGATGAGTTGGACCAAAGGGTCGTTTCCGTCTGGTACATCTCTATGACTCTAACACTCTATAACAGGAATGTGATCACGGAAAACTTTTGAAGCTCTTTTCAAGAAGGAGTTAGATATAGAGTTTAGGGCTAAAGGGATCAAAAGATATGGGGAGAAAGTGGTAACAGGGTAATGAGTTGGATGATCATATTGAATGGCAGACCAAACTTGTAGGGCTAAATGGCTTACTCCTGCTCCTATTTTCTATGTTTCTATGTTTCTCTTCCACATGCAATGCCACCAACAGGACTTGCATCGGAAAGGATTAGCTGTTCATGTGTACGGACATGAGCTAAAACTCATTCCTTGTATTGGTTAATATAATACTAGACCATCAAAATTGGAGCAATTCATCCTTTTTATTGGTTACGCTAACTAAAGAATGAATAAACCATCATGGTGAAGTTATGAGATAGTGGTTACTGCCGATGCTGGAGAATCTGAGATAATAAGGTGTAGAGCTGGATGAACACAGCAGGCCAAGCAGCATCAGAGGAGCAAGAAAGCTGATGTTTCGGGTCTGGAC
>NW_025980548.1:0-5647 GCF_021869965.1 Rhincodon typus | reverse complement strand
AGTATACCACATTGGCAGATGTGCAGGTGAACATCTGCTTGTTGTGGAAAGTCTTCTTGGGGCCTGGGATGGGGGTGAGGGAGGAGGTATGGGGGCAGGTGTAGCACTTCCTGCGGTTGCAGGGAAAAGTGCCGGGTGTGGTGGAGCTGGAGGGGAGTGTGGAGCGGACAAGGGAGTCACGGAGAGAGTTGTCCCTCCGGAAAGCAGATAAGGGTGGGGAGGGGAAGATGTCTTTGGTGGTGGGGTCGGATTGCAGATGGCGGAAGTGTCGGAGGATGATGCGTTGGATCCAGAGGTTGGTGGGGTGGTACGTGAGGACGAGCGGGATTCTTTTTTGGTTCTTATTGCGTGGACGGGGTGTGAGGGATGAGTTGCGGGAGATGTGGGAGACACGGTTGAGGGCATTCTCGACCACTGAGGGGGGGGGAAGTTACGGTCCTCGAAAAACGAGGACAACTGAGATGTACAGGAGTGGAATGCCTCATCCTGGGAGCAGATGCGGCGGAGGCGAAGGAATTGGGAATAGGGGATGGCATTTTTGCAGGAAGGTGGGTGGGAGGAGGAGTATTCTAGGTAGCTGTGGGAGTCGGTGGGCTTAAAATGAATATCGGTTTCTAGGTGGTTGCCCAAGATGCAGACAGAGGGGTCCAGGAAGGGAAGAGAGGTATTAGAGATGGTCCAGGTAAACTTAAGGTTGGGGTGGAAGGTGTTGGTGAAGTGGATGAACTGTTCGAGCTCCTCGTGGGAGCACGAGGCGGCGCCGATACAGTCATCAATGTAATGGAGGAAGAGGTGGGGTTTAGGGCCAGTGCAGGCACGGAAGAGGGATTCTCCCCTCCCCCTACCGCATCCCAAAACCAGTCCAGCTCGTCCCCGCCTCCCTAACCTGTTCTTCCTCCCACCTATCCCCTCCTCCCACCTCAAGCTGCACCCCCATCTCCTACCTACTAACCTCATCCCGCCCCCTTGACCTGTCCCCTCCCTAACTCCCCATCTACACTCACCTTTACTGGCTCCATCCCCGCCTCTTCGACCTGTTTGTTTCCTCTCCACCTATCCTCTCCTCTATCCATCTTCTATCCACCTCCCACTCTCTCCCTATTTATTTCAGAACCCCCTTCCCCTCCCCCTTTTCTGATGAAGGGTCTAGGCCCAAAACGTCAGCCTTTCTGCTCCTTGTTCTGAACTGGGTTTTCAGTTCAAAGTGGACCCAAAACAGTAACTCTGATTTCCCTCCACAGATGCTACCAGACCTGCTGAGCTTTTCCAGCAATTTCTGTTTTGTTTCTGATTTCCAGCATCCAGATTTAGTTTTCATTACACTTACCCCTGGGTTGACAGCAAAACCATCTTGCTGTCATGCTCAGATTTCTGTCCTAGACTTGGTACGATGATCCAAAGCAGCACAACGCAAGCTTGAAGATCAATACCTCATTTTCTGCTTAGGCACATTACAGCCTTGAGTGTTCTACATTGAATTCCATAACTTCAGAAACTAACTGCACAATGTCTGTTCTCCATTTTTCTTGCATTCTCTTCTCACAGACTTGGTTTTGTTTGTGATAACACAGTGTGGAGCTGGAGGAACACAGCAGGCCAGGCAGCAGATGAGTAAGAAAGTTTACATTTCGGGTCGGGACCCTTCTTGCCTGCTGTGTTCATACAGCTCCATACTGTGTTATCTCTGACTCCAGCATCAGCAGTTCTTACTATCTCTTGTTTAGTTTGTGTCTTGTTTCCTTTCCTCTCAGTTGAGGCAACCTATTCTCCCCTTTTCACACCCATTTTACATCTCTTTTACCACCATTAACAACAGCTTAACTTCTGCTTTGGACCACTATACAAATTTGCCTCCTTGCTCCTCCTCCACCTTTTCAAAAATATATAAAAAAGTTTTCCAACACCCTTCAGTTGTGAAGAAAAGTCATATCAGACTCGAAGCATTCATTCTTTCTCTCTTCACAGATGCTGCCAGACCGATGAGCTTCTCCAGCATTTTGTTTGTATTTGGTTAGTTTAGCTGTGTTAGGTCTAACCTTCTGTTTGTTCATACATAATAAAATATAAATGTAAAAGAGTCATGCTCTTGATATGCAACCTTGCCAGCAGGCAGTTCAAGTAAGTATTACCTTCCAACTACCATTAATGTTCAAACTTCAACCATTGTTACAGCTAGCAGAACGTTGCAGAAGGTTGAGTTTTTTTCCCCCAATACCTATGGAGGGCGGAAGAGAGAGCGAGAGTGAGAGTGAGAGAGACAAAGTAGTCAGGCACCCAGGACAAAATCATCATCAGGAATTTGAGTGTGCTCTTCCGACAGCTTCCCCTCCAGAATGTGACCAGTATACCTACCACGTGGTCCAGACAAATTATTCTGGATCATGCACAGCTTTGGTTCAGTTAGAATGCACCTTGCGTTAGAATGTTGTACATTGAAAGTCCATTCCAGGGACCTAATCTAGATGGACACTTCAGTATTAAGAAAGTGCTACACTCAGATTCTTTCTTTTAGACAAAATGCTTTAAAACGCAGGCCCTCTGTCGTACCAGTATCTTAACCAATATTTATCTTTGAACCAAAATTTGCCATCCTTAACTACTCTGGCCAACGTGACTCCAGACTGATCTCAATATGGTTAACTCTTAAGACCATTAGATGTACAAGTAGGCAATTCAGCCCATAAAGTCTGCTTCACTTTTCATTGAATTCATAGCTGATCTGATAACCCACAACTCCACTTTCATGTCTTTTCCCCATAACCTTTGATTCACTTGCTGATTAAAAATCTGTATCTCAACCATGGACATATTTGATGACCCAGCCTCAATAGCTATCCACAGTAAAGAATTCCACAGATTCACTAGTCTCTGAAAGAAAAAAATTACCCCTTAATCTGACATTATGCCATCTGATCACAGACTCTCCTACAAGGGGAAACAACCCTTCTGCATTTACCTTGTCAAATCCCCGAAGAATTTTGTACGGTTCAAAAACATTGCCCCTTATTCTTCTATATTCCAATGGGCACAGGCCCAAACTACTCAACTGATTCTTGTAAGACAGTCCCTCCATACCTGGTATGAGCCTAGTGAACCTTCTTTCGACTGCCTCAAACGTCGATATAATCTTTCTTTAGATAAGGGGTCTGTAACTGTTCACAGTATTTCAGCTATGGTCTGACTATAGTCTTGTACAGTTTGAGAAAAACTTGCTTAATTTTATTGAACATGCTATTAGTTTTTGCTTGATGGCCCTGCAGCCTTCCGGTCTCAATATTAAGTTCAATATGTTTAGGGTCTGAGCACCTTCTTCAAATGTCCTTATCCCAACCCCCACAACACCAGACCTTGTCATCACATGAGCTGCTACCACAACAATCCCACTCAGTGATAGTAGGAACTGCAGATGCTGGAGAATCTGAGATAACAAGGTGTAGAGCTGGATGAACACAGCAGGCCAAGCAGCAGAGATTTTCTGAAGAAGGGTCTAGGCCCAAAACGTCAGCCTTCCTGCTCCTCTGATGCTGCTTGGCCTGCTGTGTTCATCCAGCTCTGCACCTTGTAATCCCACTCAGTAGCTGCTAATGGAACCATTACTAGCTGACATTCTCCCAAGTTGACCTTTACCCGTTCCTTTGTTTGCCCAACCATTGTTCTCTCGCTCTCTCTGGGCTTCATCTCCACCTATTATTTACTCCAGCCCCTAACTCCATCTTCAGAATATATACCAACACCTTCCTAGCTATAGCTGTGAAGGGTCACTGGACCCAAAACTGCTTTTTCTCCACAGATATTGCCCCACCTGCTGAGTTTTTCCAGCAATTTCTGTGTTTGTGTTGGAAATACTCATATACAGTCAGAGTTGTACTGCATGGAAACAGACCCTTCGGTCTGACCTGTCCACGCTGACCTATCCTAAATTACTCTAGCCCCATATTCCTCTAAACCCTTCCTAGTCACGTACCCATCCAGATGCCTTTCACGCGTTGTAATTGTACCAGCCTCCACCACTTTCTCTGGCAGCTCATTCAAAACACACACTACTCTCTGCATGAAAAAGTTGTCCCTTTTCAACCTTTCTCCTCTCACTTTAAACCTATGCCGTCTAGGTTTGGACTCCCCTATCCTGGGAAAAAGTCCTTGGCTATTTGCCCTATCCATGCCCGTCATGATTTTATCAACCTCTACAAGGTTACCCCTCAGTCTCAGATGTCCCAGAGAAAATAGCCCCAGCCTATTCGTCCTCTTCCTATAGCTTAACTCTTACAAGAATGTTGCCAGGATTGGAAGTCTTTTCTGAACCCATTCAAGTTTAACAACATCCTTCCTATAGCAGGGAGACCAGAATTGCACACAGTATTCCAAAAGTGGCCTAACCAATGTCCTGAACAGCCACAACATGACCTCTCAACTTCTATACTCAATGCACTGACCAGTCAGTTTCAGAACTTCACTGCGTAGGTACCTCGGGATATTGTCCTCAGGCCAATTATCTTCAGTTGTTTCATTATTGCCTTTTCTTCCATTGTAATGTTAGAATTGGTGATACCCACTGATGATTGCATATTCCAGCATCTGTCATGACTCCTCAGACACTTCCAGGCTTGGGCTGACAAGTGGCAAGTAATATGCACACCATACAAGTGCCAGATAATAACCACCTGTAAGCAAAGAGAATCTAACGATCATCCCTCAATGTTCAATGGCGTTACCACTGCTGAATCCCCCATCATTAACATTCTGAGGAGTCACTATCGATCAGACATTGATTTGGACCAACCATGTACATGTTTTGACTGCAAGAGAAAATCACACGCTTCGAATTCTTCAGTAAATAACTCACCTCCTAACAACCCAATGTGTGTCCACCATCTACAAGGCACAAGGCAAGATTGTAATGGAATATTCTCAAATTGCCCAACTTGCTGCATCTGCGTGTTAACCTTCTATGATTTATCAATAAGGATCCCTAGGTCCCTTTGTATATCTACAGTATCTAACCTCTTACCATTTCAGAAATAGTCCACAAATCTTTTTCTCCTACTGGAGGTGGATAAATGTCTCAATTTTCCGTGTTATATTCCATCTGTCTGTCAGGTCTTTAAAAAACTAAAGGTCAACATTCCATTTGCCTTTCTATTACCTGCTGAACTGGGATGCTAGTTTTTTTCGTACATCATGCATAAAGACTCCCAAATCCCCCTGGTTCCGTAGTTTCCTGCAGCCTTTTTCCATTTAAACAATATTCATTTACTCTATTCTTCCTGCCAAAGTACATAATGTTACATTTCTCCACATTATATTCCATCTGTCAAGTTTTTGCACATTCAATCTGTCCATATCTCTATGCAGACTGTCATTCTCACCACTTGCCTTCTGACCTACCTGTTCTCTGAACTAGCATGGCAATCCACTCACTTCAAGAGCAATTAAGGTTGGGAAACAAATGCTGACATTATCAGATGCACCTTTATCCCAAAAAAGAGCAACAATATCTGTTCATTTGTGTCTTCTTGGGAGCTTGTTGTATGCAAGTTGGTGGTTACTGCATTACAACAGTGACTACAATACAATAGTATTTCAGTGGCTAGAAACTGCTTCTGGTATTCCTGAGGCCATGAGTGGCGCTAGATAAATGCAAATTCAA
>NW_025980547.1:0-5647 GCF_021869965.1 Rhincodon typus | reverse complement strand
AATTCAAAGATTGATGAGCAGTTGCCAATTTTCAGAAACCACTCAGGAATTATTTACTGATTAACCTTCCGTTATATTTGTTTAGACCATTATTTACATTTGTACATTTGATGAAGTGCCACAACAAACAAGAGATTGGTGTGTGGGTGACAGGAAACAGTGAGTTGGCATAAATGCTTCTTTTTGAGGTTGGGGCAAGATATAACGAATGGTGTACCAAAGGTATCAGTGCTGGGATCTCACCTGTTTATAAGGAATATAAATGAATTGGATGAAGGGGTGGAAGATTTGTTCCAAATTTGCTGATGATATAAAGCTGAGAGTATAAGTTGTGGATAGGACATAAGGAGGCTACAAAAAAGACTTAACAGATCATGATGTCTCTATCTTAAAGTAATATTTTGTCAAGTAGATCTTCCAGCAATCACGTACAGCTGTAGGTGCACGTGACAAGGACAGATGTTCACCTTACTGCTTGTTGGCTGTGGAGCACTGTAAGAGATGGAATATTTGTATTGGTTTCCAACAGAAACTTTAGAGCTTTCTGTAACACAATTCAGTCTCCAAAAATCCTACTACGGTAAATGCCAGTTAAATATGACACATTCAGAAAGACAGCTTCACATGTTGGAGAAGCCATGCACACATCTTTGCTGCTGGAATTTGTGAATTGACTGAAAAAAAACATTAAACCTCAGCTGCAGTAATTTGTCTGTTCCTGACATACACCTGCAAGACTGGCTGAAGGGCTTATGTTTCTGTTTCCTGAAGATAGCGCAGAGGACTGACATCTGTTTCCAGTGATGAAACGTGGTTTTCTGGAATAATGCAAGCCATCTTCACCCAGCCAATTAGTTTGAACAACTTTCAAATAAGCCTCAGATATGTCTTATTTAATATTCCACTTTCCATGATAGGATAGATTTGGCTTTCTACAGAGGTGAAGATGCCAGCTGTGACAAACAGGAGTGAATTTTCTTGAGAACTCCTTTTCTCTTGTAGTGTTTACCTGTATTTTTGTTTTACAGTCTGATTGCTCTGGTGTATAATCAAATAGTGAATATAACTGAAAAGAATTTAGTAACCTTAAAGGGAAAAGGTGGTGAGTTACTCTGTATTAAAACTTTCTGATTTGGTCTTCTTTGATGAAGATGATATAAAATTTGTTAGACTATATTGTGGTCTGTTTACAGTAGTACTTAGGATTTGTCTTACATATGGAATCATCATCACTCTGTGAAAGGTGGTGTCTCTCAACAAAAGCATAATAAAAGGCACAACAATGCCTCTTCTTCTTCAGGAGGCTTAGGAAATTCGGCATGTCCATAAGGACTCTCGCCAACTTTTATAGTTACACCAGAGAAAGCATTCTCTCCGATGCATCACGGCTTGGTATGGCAACTGCTCTGCCCAGGGCCATAAGAAACTACACAGCCCAGACCATCACACAAGCTAACCTTCCATCCATTGACTCCATCTATACTCTTGCTGCCTCAGAAAGATAGCCAACATAATCAAAGATCCCTCTCACTCTGGTTATAATTTTTTCCAACCTTTTCCATCAGGCAGAAGACACCATTGCTTAAATTCACATACCAACAGCTTCAAGAACAACTTTATCTCTACTGTTACAAGACTTCTGAATGGACCTCTCAAATTTCAAATCTAATGTTGTTCTTGCCTTTTGTGCACCTTCTTCACAGCCATAACTTTCTATTCCTCACTCTGATCAGTCACCCTATGATCCTTGTATGGTATAGTCCGCCTGCACTGCATGCAAAACAAAACTTTTCACTGCACCTCAGTATGTGTGACAATAATAAATTGAATCAAATCAAACTTAATAAAACATCCAGAAGATATGCTTGACATGATTAACAGTGTAGATTTGAGATTAGTTTGTGAGGGTCCATTGCAGAAATGTTGCTTGAAGTGAAATGTCCATTTTTCATCAGTAAGTGTTTTAATCCAATACAATTGAGATTCCAGTTCAGAATTTCATCAAACAGACAACAAGAGACCTTCTCTGATTGCCTGGATGGCATGATTGATTGAGATCTCTGAAAATCTTGAAGGTTCATACTGTGACATTTTGCTTGGGCATCAGCAGAGTTGCTTTATTTCTAAATTTGCGAGATTGAGGTGCTACTGGTTTAATAGCTTATTTTTCTGATCTGCATTTAATGCTCAAAATACGATGGTGATTACTTAGCAGTTTATCTTTCATTATGAACCCCATAGCATTTGGTGTGCCAGTGGAGTTTTCTTTAGCTATTAAGATCTGACTGGTTCATTTTTTGTAGCAGATGGCTTGCTACTTTCTACTCAGAACAAATTTCATTGAGACAAATAAAAAGGTGAACCAGAGAAATTAAACTGGGACTTCTGTGAAGTCATCCATTTTGGTTGGAATAACGGCAAAAAAGACTATTATTTGAACAGTTAAAAATTGCAGCGTGCTGCTGTGCGGAGGGACCTGGGTGCCTTTGTGCCGAATGCCAGAAGGTTAGTTTGCAGGTACAACAGGTAATTAAGAAGGCAAATGGAATTTTGTCCTTCATCACTAGAGGGATTAATTTTAAAAGCAGGGAGCTTATGTTACAGCTGTATAGGGTGCTGGTGAAGCCACAACTGGAGGACTGTGTGCAGTTTTCGTCTCCTTACTTGAGAAAGGATGTACTGGCACTGGAGAGGGTGCAGAGGTGATTCACTAGGTTAATTCTGGAGTTGAGAGGGTTGGCTTACGAGGAGATACTGAGTAGACTACGATTATATTCATTAGAATTTAGAAGAATGAGGGGCAATCTTAAAGAAATGTATAAAATTATGAAGGGAATAGATGAGATAGAAGCAAGGAGGATGTTTCCACTGGTGGGTGAAACTTGGACAAGAGGGCATAGCCTCAAAATTAGGGCGAGCAGATTTAGGACTGAATTGAGGCGGAACTTCTTCACCCAAAGGTTTGTGAATCTGTGGAAATCCCTGCCCAGTGAAGTCGTTGAGGCTTCCTCATTGAATGCTTTTAAAGCTAAGATAGATAATTTTTTTGAACAGTAAAGGCATTAAGGGTTATGGTGAGAGGTAAGGTCATTGGAGGTGAGACCATGAAAAGATCAGCCAAGATTTTATTGAATGGCAGAGTGGGCTTGAAGGGCCAGATGGCCTACTCCTGCTCCTGGTTCTTTTGTTCTTATGCTGTCTGGTCCAGTTGCTGCTCTGGGGGCTTTTGTCTTTTATTGCACTTTGATGAATGTTCTTGTACCAGGCCTTGAGATTAGAATGTTCAGGATGTCTATTTTTCACTTTATCCACAAAAATGTAACAAGTGACTCTTTTAAGAGAACTGCAAATGGAGCTAGTCTAGATGCTTTCTTCCATCAGCCTCCAGATGCTACTGAAGAACTGCATAAACTGTTAATAATCTGTGTTGCTTCTGGAAAGTTAATCCTGCGATATTTTTATCAAGTGTGAAAGTAAGAAATAACATCTGTTTGGTCTTATGAAGCTACTCACCGACTAAGACACTGGTACCTTAGTCTTCTTGATCTCATCTCAACATTTTTGATATGTTAGTTTTTGACTTTCCTCAATCGTTCAATTCAATTGTGGAACAAAAATTGTGATAATTTGGGCTCAGACACTTGTCGATTACTATCAGTGTGAAAGTCAGGCCTCATAGGGAGGGATGCACTTCCTATGAATGGTAATATAATCTTATGCGGAAAGTATCTATGGCATAGTGTGCTCAGTGTGAACAGGGAATGTTTTGTCCTTGATGTCTACTTTAGAAACAGTATTGATTAACCTTGTAGCTCCTGACCTTTGCTAACGGTGGTGGAAAATAAGATGCTGACAAACGAAATGGCTTTAAAGGCATTAGGGCTGCTGAAAAAGCAACTTACATGCATTCAGAAATTACATGCAGAGTGTGTTAATTGCAAAAACCCTTAATGGAATAAATTTAAATATCATAGATTGTAAAGTACTTTAAGTGATACTTGACCCTTAATGTGACACTTCTCTAGACAGAAACACAGATTGGAGAAGAGGACTTGGGTGCTTTATTCCAAGCCTTGACTTGCACTCTGCTGGCAGAACACTATGCATTTTTAGTCAGTCTGTTCAGACATGTCATGATGCACTTTTTGAGCAGTTGGGACCTAAACCTAGACCTTCTGGCTCAGAGGTAGGGCCACTGCCATTGTGGCATGAGAGCCCTCCAGCAGAAATCTATGTTGACAACAGATTTGGACAGAAGTTACGCTGCAAGTCTCACATGCAATTGCTGTCCGAGTGGTCAGTGTCAAGCATTTCCATCAGTTGATAGAGCTTGCAACTACTAATGCGTGTTCAACAATCACACAGAAAAAGGTAAAAAACCACTTCCACCTTACAATCATCACATATTTGATAGATCATTTCCATTTCCCATGAACATGTTGATGTACACAGATAATGGCAGAAGCAGAACAACAACGTACACTCAGCTAATTGGAGTGCACGATGTGAAATCACCAGCAGAGTGTATTTTCAGCATTTAGAAAAAAAATTAACATTTACCTAATTTTGAGCATGTGTATGCCTGTCAATCAAAATGACTGTTGATTCTGGATTTCCACTGCTAAGTTCCAAACCTTGTAAATGGAATAATTTCGTACACAAAGACAGTTGATCAGTGCACATTTCAACCAATGGTCTCTTTCACATGTCTCAGGGAAACAAATGTTTAATCAAGGATAACAAAGTGTGGAGCTGGAGGAACACAGCAGCCAGGCAGCATCAGAGAAGCAGGAAAGTTGACGTTTCGGGTCGGGATCTTCTGAAGAAGGGTCCTGACTCGAAACGTCAACTTTCCTATTCCTCTGATGCTGCCTGGCCTGCTGTGTTCCTCTAGCTCCACACTTTGTTATCTCTGACTCCAGTATCTGCAGTTCTTTCTATCAAAGTGTTTAATCAACATTTTTTGAGAGTCAGGGTCATTTCTATCTCCTGACTAATGTCAGGTCTCAGCTCAGAAATACATATCTGGTTCTCTGAACACATATTGGTTCAGCTTTATTTATGATTCTCGTATTGACACTAACTGCTCGGTCCTAATTTAGCAAAGTGGCCATTTGAATGATGTACTGAAGGGTTATTGTCCATGGAACTGTACTCTAATGCATACGCGCATCCATTGAAAATGGTGGTGAGCGACCTTCTTGAACTGCTGCCAGAGAAAGTGGTAGGGGTGAGTACAATAACAACATTTGAAAGACATTTGGGCAGGTACATGGACAGGGAAGGTTTAGAGGCATATGCGACAAATGAAGCAAATGGGAGTAGTTCAGTTTAGGAAACGTGGTTGGCATTGATGAGTTAGGCAGAAGGGCCTGTTTCCATGCTGTATGACTCTATGAACTTTGTCTTGGCGAAAGAGTGGAAATGAATGTGGGCAAAAAGATTTCCAGTTAATTTACAAAAATGTTTACCAATATCTTTATTTTAACACTGTATGCAGTGAGGAAAAATATTCTCTATTGAATGTCATCATCCGGTGTAGTACTCTACAGGAGAAAATGTCACGAACAGCACCTTCCCATTCAAAGAGACTTGGAAAATAATGACCGAGAATGTGTTAATATTGAGGGATAGTAGGAACTGCAGA
>NW_025980546.1:0-5647 GCF_021869965.1 Rhincodon typus | reverse complement strand
ATGTTGTATCTTCCCTCGCTCCAGTGAAGTTGACAGCTTTTTCCCACCCTTGCAAGTTGACAATTGCTTCGAAAGAGGAATGTTTGCCCAATATTGTTTTTTGTCAGATTACCAACAAGTGAACTGATTGGATCACTGGGTTTGGAAATTGAAAGTTGCACATAAGCAGCGTGTGGGACAATTTCAGCTAACTGTCCACTTCATATCCAAGCACATGGCAACGGTTCCCATTGCCTGAAGAACTTGCTAATGTTCCACGTAAAGCTGCCTTTTGTCGGTGAACCTTGTGTGCGGGGACAGAGCGTGGATGTAAAGGAAATGGAACGCATATAATCCTGAGGCCTCTGTCACTCTCAGGGGATACGTCTGTGTTTCTCCCTCTGTGGCTTAATGTGAGGATGTGTTCTTCAAGGGCTTGTTAACACAGTTTTGTCATCACAAACTTCAGTCCCATTCATTTATTACATGGATAGTCTTGTTGACATTTGCCTTCGAAACTTAAGAACACAAAAGGCGGTGGGCAAAAGGGTGGAAACTGGGACTTGAATAGATGGATGCCTGAAAACAAGTTCTGACACGATGGGCAGAATAGTATTTTTCCAAGCTCTGAAAACTCGAAGACGGGGACAAACTAATCTGCAGAAAACATGAACAAAACATGAAAAGTCAAAAGCAGTGTCAGCTAGAAAAGAAGTACGCCTGCTTCTTGGATGGAGTACAATGTTGATATGTGTGAGGTCATCCATTTTGGTAGGAATAACACCAAAATGGACTACGTTTTAAATGGTAAAAAATTGCAGCAGGCTGCTGTGCAGAGGGACTTGGGTGTCCTTGTGCATGAATCGCTAAAAGTAGGATTGCAGGTGCAGCAGGTAATTAAAAAGGCAAATGGAATTTTGTCTGTCATTGCTAGAGGGATGGAGTTTAAAAACAGGGAGGCTATGCTGCAGCTGTGTAGGGTCCTGGTGAGGCCACACCTGGAGTACTGTGTGCAGTTTTGGTCTCCTTACTTGAGAAGAGATATACTAGCACTGGAGGGGGTGCAGAGGAGATTCACTCGGTTGATTCCAGAGTTAAGAGTGTTGGATTATGAGGAGAGACTGAGTAGACTGGGATCATACTCATTGGAATTCAGAAGAATGAGGGGAGATCTGACAGAAACATATAAAATTATGAAGGGAATAGATAAGGTGGAGGCAGGGAGGTTGTTTCCGCGAGCAGGTGAAACTAGGACTAGAGGGCTTTGCCACAAAATAAAGGGAAGCAGATGTAGGACTGAGGTCAGGAGGAACTTCTTCACCCAAAGGGTTGTGAATCTGTGAAATTCCCTGCCCAGTGAAGCGGTTGAAGCTACCTCGCTGAATGTTTTTAAGGCAAGGCTCGATAAATTTTTGAACGGTAAAGGAATTAAGGGTTATGGTGAGTGGTTGGGTAAGTGGAGCTGAGTCTCAAAAAGATCAGCTATGATCTTATTAAGTGGCAGGGCAGGCTCGAGGGGCCAGATGGCCCACTCCTGCTCCTAGTTCTTATGTTCTTATGGTCTCCCGTTCCTGGATAGCCTCGTGGTTAAGGTTATGTGCTCTCACCACCACAGTCCACGTTCAAATTCCGTTCGGAGGTGCAAGTTCATCTCTTCTAGATTTTCCTGACCGCAGCATTGGTGATTGTCTTTTAGAAGCAACAAACGAGACGCAACGTAACCTGCTTTATCTGAAATTATATTCAAACTGACATGTAACAGAAAAATGCAGAATCTGAAACAGAAACAGGAAATGACAGATAACCTCAACAGGTCTGGCAGCATCTGTGGAGAGAAACAACGTTAACGCCTCGGATCCGCTGACCGTTCGTCAGAACCAAGTTAGTTATGCACTTCCATATTATAACAACGGGGAAATTAGCACTTTCATCTGTCGAACAGGCACATTTAACAAAATATCTCATTAGTTTCCAACCGTCAACATTACAACTTTAAAAGAACTTTATCAGGGCTAATACTGCTTCCATTACCCTGAAGTGTTGAAAAGGTTCTGCATAAATGGTTTCCTTTTCCTTTTTCTGTTAGTTAGCAGCCCTGTCGAATGGAGAATTCATCCTTTCAGTTTCTACCTCGATATGCGCCTCTGTTTGTCTCTCTTTATCTGTGTGTATCCAGCTCAGCCCCTTTCACTCTCCGTCTGTACATAACCCTCACTTCCCATTTCTGCTCTTTGAAAAGTCTGACATTGGGAGAATGTTTGAGAGTGGAGGTGCTGAGAGGCTTTTTACCCCCGCCGACTGTAGAGTCTAGAACTGGTCTGAATTATTCGGATAATGCATCTGTCCCTTAGGTCTGAGGTAAGGAGACATTTCTTTCCTCAAAATATGATGAGCTGCTAGTCTTCGAAATAGAATTCCTAATCCTGTAGGAAAGAAAAAGCAACGCCACCACAATCATACGATTGCGACGACGTCTCTCCTGTCAGTGTAAAGTGAATGAATGTTGAAGGCACAGAATGAGGGTGATCGGCTCGTGGTATCTGTGCCATCACCACAACATTCCCCAGTAAGGCTTCAGTTTATCCTGCCTCACCCTGTCATTTTGACCAAACTCCAGAAAGGAATGCGCGATTCGATCCAAACCATTGCATTTCGGGGAAGGTTTCACGAGGAACGGTGAATGCAAAGCATTGACAGGGGTGGGATTTGAACGTAGGATCTCCTGTTTATGAGGGAATTCGGCGAAGCCATGGCGCCCATCAGCCATCGCACAATCGAGTAGAGTTTACTACCCCTCCCTAAGTACTGCAGAGATGGCGGTGACGTGTTACATTATTGAACAATTGAATTATTTAGCACGTAGGAACAGCCGTGATGCCGTTAGGGAGGAAGCTCCAGGATTTAGACCCAGTGACACTGAACGAACAGCGACATATTTCGAACTCAGAATGATGAGGAGCTTGGAGAGGGATGTGCAATGGTAGTTTTCCCGTACATCGCCTGTCATTATCCTTCAACATGGAGGCAAAAATCTCATTGGTCTGCTTTTGGCAGCTTCAGCGTTTGTGTTCTGTGCGTAACCAGGAATTCGTTTTCATTCGGATAATTCACAAGAAGAGAAGTCAATTTTTATTTGCTGACTGGGAATTGTATCCAGGCCCGAGCGATGCAAATTCTGGATGCTGACCGGGGAACAGTGACCCTTGTGACCTGATTTGTATGCACACTTGTGCGTGTTATTCAGTCCAGAGCAGTCTTGAGCAGCACAGTTTCTCTTTCCAAGTTTCTAAACGACTCATATTATCGTAATGGGATCAATGTGAAGAAAGCGGAGCTGTAATAATCTGATGTTGTTCAGCCGATGTACTGCAGGAAAGTACAAAACTGGCTGATGCTATTATTGGTGCCGCCCCTTCATCGGACCTGAGCGCCGCCAAACAAGCTCCTGTTAGCGTCAGCCTGTTTTGTAGTTCCTTGCAGTAAATCTGCTGAACAACATCAGATTATCACTGTCCTGCATCCTTCACACTGAATCCCACGGCAATAATATGAGTGGTTCGGAAACTTGGAGAGAGAAACTTTGCTGCTCAAGATAGATCTGGCGTGAAGAACAGGCACAACTGTGTGTACAAATCAGGTCACAATGGTTCCTGCCGGGATTACTGTTGTTCCCTGGTTAACATTCAGAGTTTGCATCTCTCGGGCCTGGATACTATTTCCACTCAGCAAATAAGTTTTGACTTCTCTTCTTGTGAATTATCTGAATGAAAACGAATTCCTGATTACACACAGAGTACACACCCTGAAACTTCCAGAAGCAGACCAGTGAGATGCAGCCTCCATGTTGAAGGACAATGACAGCTGATGCACGGCAAAACTACCATTGCAACCCTCTCACCCCACCACCCATCCCCCAAGCGTCTCAACATTCGGCGTTGAAAACATGTCGCTGTTCCTACGTGCTCAGGGGTTCAAGTGTTCAAGGAAGTAACTCATCACCTCTATCTCTGCGGAAATTAGAGACGGGCAGTAAATCCTATCCAGTGAGTGACGTCCAAATCCGAGGCATCCGTATTTAAAATTGCATTTTCTAATCGGACGCCTGCAATCGGTCAGGAACAAGTCCAGTTTGAACAGGTGAAATGATCAGTTTTAAACCAATGCAAGAGGAGATTGTTTCTTTCTGTGCACTTTCAGAGGAGAACCTTCAAATGTGAACTATCAGTGTTTGCAAAAGCGGGTTTCACCGAAATTGACAGTCAGCAAAATTGGTCCAGAAAACCTGTTCCTGAATGCAAGCTTAAAGTAATGCATATATCGATGGGGGAAAGTGTCAACAGCTGGTGCCGTGGCTTAGTTGGTTAACGCGCCTGTCTAGTAAACAGGAGATCCTGGGTTCAAATCCCAGCGGCACCTCAACCTTATGTCCGCCTTTCCTCGTTTAAAGTTGTTCCTAATAATCCAACGAGCGAGCGCAGCATTCCTTCATGGAGTTTGGTCGAGACAACAGGTTGAGGCAGACATACACTGCAGCCTGACTGAGCAACGTTGTGGAAATGACACAGACGCCGCGAGCCAATAACCCTCATTCTCTGCCGTCAACTGTCATTCACTTTCCACCGACAGGAGAGACATCTTTGTAATCGTATGTTTGTAGTGGCGTTGCTTTTTCTTTGCTGGTGGATTAAGAATTCTATTTCGAAGTCAAACAACTCATTATATTTTGAGGGAAGAAATGTCTCCTTACCTCAGGCCCATGGACAGGCACAGTATCCGAGTAATATTAGCCGAGTTCTGGACTCGGCAGCCAGCGAGGGGAATACCTCTCAGCGCCTCCACTCTCAAACACTCTCCGAATTTCAAACTTTTCAAAGAGCAGAAATCGGAAATGAGAGATATGGATAGACAGAGAGTGGGAGAATTTGAAAGGGGCTGAAGTGGATGCACAGAGACAAAGTGAGGCAAATAGAGACATATATTGAGGTGGATACTAAAAAGAACCATTTCGCGATTCGACATGGCTGTGAACTGGCAGAAAAGGAAAGGAAAAGGCAACCATTTAAGCAGAACCTTTCCCCACCTCAGGGCAACAGAAGCAGCATTAGAGTCGATAAAGTCCTTTTAGAACATAGAACATAGAACAGTACAGCACAGTGCAGTCCCTTCGGCCCACGATGTTGTGCTTCACTTTTACCCTAAAAGTTCTCATTGTCTGGAGAACTTGCTTGCTTTTAAAGTTGTAAAGTTGACGGTTGGAAACTAATGAGATATTTTGATAAAAATGCTGATTCGACAGATAAAAGTGATAATTTCACTGACATTATAATACAGAAGTGAATAACTAACCTGGTCCTGATGAATTCTCAGTGGATCTGAAGCATTAACGCTGTTTCTCTCCACAGATGCTGCCAGACCTGCTGTGGTTATCTATCAATGCATTTTTTTTGTTTTAGATTTCCAACTACGGCAGTTCTTTGCTGCTGGTTAGCTTGAACGTCGTTTGGGATAAAATAGGTTTCCTCGCAGCTGCTTTCGAAAACCAGTCAGCAGTGCTGCGGTCACGAAAGGCGAGCAAAGGCGAACTTGCAATCCCTGACTCGGGATCGAACCAAGGCCGCGGTGGTGAAAGCACCACATTCGAACTATTTCACTACAATGGAAGGCACAG
>NW_025980545.1:0-5648 GCF_021869965.1 Rhincodon typus | reverse complement strand
GAGGAAGTCGTGGATAGCACGTTTAGCAAATTGGTCACACCGCAGATTAGGATTGCTGAGGGAGAAAGGGAATAGGTGACCAAAAGGCAGAGAAAAAGCAGGAAGGAAGTACAGGTGTCCCCTGCGGTCATCTCCCTCCAAAACAGGTATACCGTTTTGGATACTGCTGGGGGAGATGGCTCACCAGGGGAAGGCAGCAGTAGCCAGGTTCATGGCACCGTGGCTGGCTTTGCTGTACAGAAGGGCGGGAAAAAGAGTGGAAGGGCTATAGTCATAGGGGATTCGATTGTAAGGGGAGTAGATAGGTGGTTCTGTGGTCGAAAACGAGACTCCCGAATGGTATATTGCCTCACAGGTGCACGGGTCAGGGATGTCTCAGATCAACAGATCAACTCTTGGCTATTGCAGAAAATATGGAGGCATGGGATTGAGGGTGATTTAGCGGTTTGGATCAGAAATTGGCTAGCTGTAAGAAGACAGAGGGTGGTGGTTGATGGGAAATGTTCATCCTGGAGTTCAGTTACTAGTGGTGTACCTCAAGGATCTGTTTTGGGGCCACTGCTGTTTGTCATTTTTATAAATGACCTGGATGAGGGCGTAGAAGGATGGGTTAGTAAATTTGCGGATGACACCAAAGTCGGTGGAGTTGTGGATAGTGCGGAAGGATGTTGCAGGTTACAGAGGGACATAGATAAGCTGCAGAGCTGGGCTGAGAGGTGGCAAATGGAGTTTAATGCGGAAAAGTGTGAGGTGATTCACTTTGGAAGGAGTAACAGGAATACAGAGTACTGGGCTAATGGTAAGATTCTTGGTAGTGTGGATGAGCAGAAAGATCTCGGTGTCCATGTGCACAGATCACTGAAAGTTGCCATCCAGGTTGATAGCGTTGTTAAGAAGGCGTACAGTATGTTAGGTTTTATTGGTAGAGGGATTGAGTTTTGGAGCCATGAGGTCATGTTGCAGCTGTACAAAACTCTGGTGCGGCCGCACTTGGAGTATTGCGTACAGTTCTGGTCACCGCATTATAGGAAGGATGTGGAAGCATTGGAAAGGGTGCAGAGGAGATTTACCAGGATGTTGCCTGGTATGGAGGGAAGGTCTTATGAGGAAAGGCTGAGGGTTTTGAGGCTGTTTTCGTTAGAGAGAAGAAGGTTAAGAGGTGACTTGATAGAGACATACAAGATGATCAGAGGATTAGATAGGGTGGACAGTGGGAGCCTTTTTCCTCGGATGGTGATGGCTAGCACGAGGGGACATAGCTTTAAATTGAGGGGTGATAGATATAGGATGGATGCCAGAGGTAGGTTCTTTACTCAGAGAGTAGTAAGGGCGTGGAATGCCCTGCCTGCAAAAATAGTAGACTCGCCCACTTTAAGGGCATTTAAATTGTCATTGGATAAACATATGGATGATAATGGAATAGTTTAGGTTAGATGGGCTTCAGATTGGTTTCACAGGTCGGCGCAACATCGAGGGCCGAAGGGCCTGTACTGCGCTGTAATGTTCTATGTTCTATGTTCTATGTTCTAACTGCAGGACATTCTGAAGGGGGAGGGTGAACAGCCAGCTGTCGTGGTGCATATAGGCACCAATGATATAGGTAATAAACGGGATGAGGCCCTACAAGTGGAATTTAGGGAGTTAGGAGCCAAGTTAAAAAGTAGGACCTCAGAGGTAGTAATCTCAGGATTGCTACCAGTGCCACGTGCTCGTCAGAGTAGAAATGAAAGAATAGGCAGGATAAATGAGTAGCTTGAGATATGGTGCAGGAGGGAGGGGTTCAGAGGGACATTGGGACCAGTTCTGGGGAAGGTGGGACTATTACAAATCAGACGGTCTACACCTGGGCAGGACTGGAACCAGTGTCCTAGGGGGTGCTTTTGCTGACGCTGTTGGGGAGGATTTAAACTAATGTGGCAGGGGGATGGGAACCAAATGAGGAGGTTAGTAGACAGTAAGGAGTTAGTAACTAAAGCCTGTAAGGAACTAGATAATGAAGTCAGTGTGACTAAGGGGAAGAGGAGGCAGAGAGCAGATGATTACAGCAAAGGGACAGGTGGTCTGAGGTGCATTTG
Source organism: Rhincodon typus (assembly GCF_021869965.1). NCBI lineage: Eukaryota > Metazoa > Chordata > Chondrichthyes > Orectolobiformes > Rhincodontidae > Rhincodon > Rhincodon typus. Next base: position 3,573 of record NW_025980545.1, on the reverse strand, counting down.
TTTTAATGTGAGAAGTGTAGTAGGTAAGGCAGATGAACTTAGGGCTTGGATTAGTACCTGGGAGTATGATGTTATTGCTATTACTGAGACTTAGTTGAGGGAAGGGCAAGATTGGCAACTAAATATCCCAGGATATAGATGCTTCAGGCGGGATAGAGAGGGAGGTAAAAGGGGTGGAGGAGTTGCATTACTGGTCAAAGAGGATGTCACAGCTGTGCTGAAGGAGGGCACTATGGAGGACTTGAGCAGTGAGGCAATATGGGCAGAGCTCAGAAATAGGAAGGGTAACAATGTTGGGGCTGTACTACAGGCCTCCCAACAGCGAGCGTGAGAAAGAAGTACAAATATGTAGACAGATTATGGAAAGATGTAGGAGCAACAGGGTGGTGGTGATGGGAGATTTTAATTTTCCCAACATTGACTGGGATTCACTCAGTGTTAGGGATTTAGATGGAGCAGAATTTGTAAGGAGCATCCAGGAGGTTTTTCTAGAGCAGTATGTAAATAGTCCAACTCGGGAAGGGGCCATACTGGACCTGGTGTTGGGGAATGAGCCCAGCCAGGTGTTTGAAGTTTCAGTAGGGGATTACTTTGGGAATAGTGATCACAATTCCATAAGTTTTAGAATACTCATGGACAAAGACGAGAGTGGTCCTAAAGGAAGAGTGCTAAATTGGGGGAAGGCCAACTATAGCAAGATTCAGCAGGAGCTGGGGAATGTGGATTGGGAGCAGCTGTTTGAGGGTAAATCCACATTTGATATGTGGGAGGCTTTTAAAGAGAGGTTAATTAGAGTGCAGGACAGACATGTCCCTGTGAAAATGAGGGATAGAAAGGGCAAGATTAGGGAACCATGGATGACAGGTGAAATTGTGAGACCAGCAAAGAGGAAAAAGGAAGCATACATAAGGTCGAGGCGACTGAAAACAGACGAAGCTTTGGAAGAATATCGGGAAAGTAGGACCAATCTGAAACGAGGAATGAAGAGGGCTAAAAGGGGTCAAGAAATATCTTTAGCAAACAGGTTTAAGGAAAATCCCAAAGCCTTTTATTCGTACGTAAGGAGCAAGAGGGTAACTAGAGAAAGGGTTGGCCCACTCAAGGACAAAGGAGGGAAGTTATGCGAGGAGTCGGAGAAAATGAGTGAGATTCTTAATGAGTACTTTGCGTCGGTATTCACCGAGGAGAGGGACATGACGGATGTTGAGGTTAGGGATAGATGTTTGATTACTCGAGGTCAAGTTGGCATAAGGAGGGGGGATGTTTTGGGTATTCTAAAAGGCATTAGGGTGGACAAGTCCCCAGGTCCGGATGGGATCTATCCCAGGTTACTGAGGGAATCGAGGGAGGAAATAGCTGGGGCCTTAACAGATATCTTTGCAGCATCCTTGAGGACGGGTGAGGTCCCGGAGGACTGGAGAATTGCTAATGTTGTCCCCTTGTTTAAGAAGGGTAGCAAGGATGATCCAGGTAATTAGAGACCAGTGAGCCTGACGTCAGTGGTGGGGAAGCTGCTGGAGAAGATACTGAGGGATAGGATCTATTTACATTTAGAAGAAAATGGGCTTATTAGTGATAGGCAGCATGGTTTTGTGCAGGGAAGGTCATCTCTTACCAACTTGATAGAATTCTTTGAGGAAGTGACAAAGTTGATAGGTGAGGGAAGGGCTGTAGATGTCATATACATGGACTTCAGTAAGGCGTTTGATAAGGTTCCGAATGGTAGGCCGATGGAGAGAGTGAAGTCGCATGGGGTCCAGGGTGTACTAGCTAGATGGATAGAGAACTGGCTGGGCAACAGGAGACAGAGCGTTGTTGTGGAAGGGAGTTTCTCAAAATGGAGAACTGTGACCAGTGGTGTTCCACAGGGATCCATGTTGGGACCACTGTTGTTTGTGATATACATAAATGATCTGGAAGAATGTATAGATGGTCTGATTAGCAAGTTTGCAGATGACACTAAGATTGGTGGAGTAGCAGATAGTGAAGGGGACTGTCGGAGAATGCAGCAGAATATAGATAGATTGGAGAGTTGGGTGGAGAAATGGCAGATGGAGTTCAATCCAGGCAAATGCGAGGTGATGCATTTTGGAAGATCCAATTCAAGAGCGAACTGTACGGTAAATGGAAAAGCCCTGGGGAAAATTGATACACAGAGAGATCTGGGTGTTCAGGTCCATTGTACCCTGAAGGTGGCAACGCAGGTCGATAGAGTGGTCAAGAAGGCATACAGCATGCTTTCATTCATCGGACGGGGTATTGAGTACAAGAGTTCGCAGGTCATGTTACAGTTGGAAAAAAAATTTGAAATAAATTATTGATCCTTTCTGTTTCAACCACCTTCACAGGCAGCAAATTCCAGGTCATTACCACTTGCTTGGTCAAACAAAGTTCTTCCTTGTAGGCCTCTTGCATCTATTTCCCAAAACCTTGAATCTATGACCTCTGCTCCTCTGGCAATCAACAAAAGGGAACAGCTGTCCTTTGCTGCCTTAACCTTCAAATTCCCTTTGCTCCAAGGAGAAATGTTCCAGTTTCTCCAACCTCACCTTGTTGCTAGATTCCTCATCACTAAAGCCGTTCTAGGAAATGTTCACTGCACTCTTTCAAGGCTCCTCACATCTTTCCAAAAACATGGTTACCATAAGTGGACAAAAGTACTGCAGTAGTTGCCCAACTATAGAAAGGCTCTGTAGGACTTCCCTCTTTTTTAAACACAACTCCTCTATTAATGAAGCCCACGGTCCCATATGCATGTGAGAGAAGATTTTGAAAGTTGAAGAGAAAAAACAAGGCAATAATCAAGGGAAGGATGTAACTAATAATAAACAGTACGATAGGAAGGGACACAGCATGCAAATGGAAGAGTGAACTAACAAATAAGATCAAAGTGGGGAAAAACATTAAAAAGACATTATTAGAGGCTCTTTACCCAAATGCACTCAAGCATTTATAATAAGATGAATGAATGGAGCACAAATAGAAATAAATGAGTGATATGAAAGCTATTACGTGGTAGCAAGCTGACTGTAGCTGGGACTTGAATATTCAAGGGTATCTCACATTTTGGAAGGATAGGAAGAAAGGACTGCGACAAACATTACATTGGACAGACAGGAAGAACATAGGCCACAAGAGTACATGAACGCCAACTAGCAACAAAAACACATGACCGATACTCCCTCATCTCCATTCGCAGATAAGGAGAAACACCAGTTCAATTGGGACAACATCAGGATTCTAGGACAGGCCAAACAGAGACAAGCACAGGAATTCCTCGAGGCCTGGTTCTCCACCAAGAAGGCCATCAACAAACACATTGAACTAGACCCTACATACATACCACTGCGAAGGAAAACCGGAAATGAGGTAATCAACTCTAATGGACCCCAGAGTTTAAATACCAGGTGGGAAAACACAACAGCGCTTCATCGGAGGCTGCACTGATGATGTTACCCAGCAGGGTAATGAAACGTCTGTGAACTAATGAACCAGCTTAGCGAGCAAACCAACCACAGCAGTCAACCAGATACAGTAGGAACTGCAGATGCTGGAGAATCTGAGATAACAAGG
>NW_025980544.1:0-5648 GCF_021869965.1 Rhincodon typus | reverse complement strand
AAGGGTCTAGGCCCGAAACGTCAGCCTTCCTGCTCCTCTGATGCTGCTTGGCCTGCTGTGTTCATCCAGCTCTGCACCTTGTTATCTCACCTCCCCCTTGACCAAGTTGCACTCTTTCGATTTCCAGTTCAATGGGAGGTAACAGTGATTGCTGCTTTGTAAGTGGCTTGCATCCTCAGCCTGAAGTATCAGTGAGTAGCACCCCTCCCCACCCTCCAAAACCACAGTGCTCCTGACCGTAGACAGCAACCTCTCCTAAACTGCACCCTTCCCAGCCACATTTTTCCAATCTCGTCCTTACAAGTCCTGCTCCCACTTGCACAATTGTACCTCCAGAGGTTTAGTCCCACAGCAATGGCTGCAACACCCCACCCTGAAACCACCACCCCACCCCCCCCAACCCCTCCTCTACCCCTGTCCCCAGCAGAGTGGGTCTATGCATCCAGTATCCAGCTAGGCTCTGAGAGGGTAAGCAGACAGCCACAGTGATGCAGGGTGGTTCTATCTGCAAGCTGGGTTCCCATCCCTGTGCGCAGATTGTCTCTATCTCTGCTGCAGGCTTTCAAGTGCTTGTTGCTGATGCACCCTCCATTGCAAGTCTGTGCTTCCTGAGTGTACTCCCAGTTAACAGTGGAAGTGCCAGGGTGATCATGAGGGATCGGCAGATGCTAATATTTATGGATGAGGGACACATATGACTGATGCTCATGAGCTGCTGTTTGGCTGTAGGCAGCATGGATGTTGTTCAGAGCATGTAGCGCACTGAGTCTGCCAGGTTACCTTGCCAGCTTTTCCCAACATTGAGCCTTTTGGTAAGATGGGAGGCTTAATATTAATAAGTTGTGGCAATAACAAGACGTTTAGCAAGCGATAGTCAGCGTCAATTGGTATCTCGTAGCTGTCGACAGGAGAATCTCGCCATGTCCTTTTGAAAAGCTTGAACGTTGGAGCAAAATGATCGTAACATTGGGATGGAGCTCGCCAGCCTTTAGCCCTGATTCTGCCCGTCATTTCACCATAAATTGTGTCACTCAGACCCCTATAAGTTTCCACCCGTAATAACTGTGGTTAAGACAAGTATTCCACATAAAATGCAATTTTTATCACAAGAACTTGTTTACAATTATGTCAAAGCTTGTATTGTTGCATTTTTAGAAGGAATTTTTCTTTGCACGTGAATATTGACAGAATATTGATAGAAGCCAATTCTGATTCTCTCCATGCAAGAACTGTTTCTGCTTGTCAAACTGATTGGAATGGGAGGTTTCCAGTTACTGACTTCTCTACTGTTGGAGATTATGGAAGCTAATGTTGTGTAGGCTTGCAAATCTAGCAGAAGATGAGATAAGTGGCACGGTGGCTCAGCGGTTAGCACTGCTGCCTCACAGCATCAGGGACCCGGGTTTGATTCCAGCCTCGGGCAGCTGTCTGTGTGGAGTTTGCACAGTCTCCCCGTATTTGCGTGGGTTTCCTCCCACCGTCCAAAGATGCGCAGGCTAGGTGGATTGGCCATGCTAAATTGCCTGTAGTGTTCAGGGATGTGTAGGTTAGGGGGATGGGTCTGGGTGGGATGCTGTAAGGGTTGGTGTGGACCTGTCAGGCTGAATGGACTGTTTCCACACTGTAGAGATTCTATGAAATAGTTGATTCAGGACTGATCACCCACTGAACTGAGAGCCTCTAAGTCTACAAGACCAGTGTCCCAATAAGTGAAGCGGAAACTCACAACAAAAACTCGTTTGAATTCAACTAAGCATCACGCTTGAGTATTCCTCCTCAATTAAAGCAGGACAACTTGACCTTTAACGGAAAAACTGCCTTCAACTGAAAGAAGCTGTGTTTAAATAATACCTACCACATCATCAGGAACTCTCAAAGCACTTCAAAACCATTTGTTATTTTTGAAGTGCAGTAATTGTTATGCAGGCAAATAAATACAAAGGATAGTGATCATATTAAAGCAAAATACTGTGGATGCTGGAAATCTGAGACAAACATACAAAATGCTGGAGAAACTCAGTAGGTCTGGCAGCATCAGTAGAGAGAGAACCAGAGTTGATGTTTCCAGTCCAGTATGACTCTTCTTCAGAACACCTTTTCTGTCTCTGGTGGTTTTATTGGAAAGAGGTAACAGTTCTGAGGAAGGGTCATTGGACCCAAAACATTAACTGTGATTTTTCTCCACGGATGCTGCCAGACCTGCTGAGCTTTTCCAGCAATTTCTGTTTTGTTAACTTGGTTAAGATGGGCAGGACACCCTATTTTACTTTGGGTAGTGACATCAGACGACTAATATCTACTTTGTCCATTTTTTTTCCCATTTATTTTCATACTCATTTTCAAGGTGTGGGCATCACTGACAATGTCAGTGGTTAATATCTGAGAAAGGGTCACTGGTCCTGAAACATTAGCTCTGATTTCTCTCCACAGATGCTGCAAGACATGTTGAGCTTTTCCAGCAATTTATGTTTCTGTTTCTGATTTACAGCAGCCACAGTCCTTTCAGTTTTTATTCTGCTATTATCATTACTGGTTGCCTTGAGAGTGGTTTAATATAGCCAAGTGGAAGTGACTTGATGCTAATATAATACATGTGACTGGTGACTGTGTCACTTCTGTGGATGGTTAGAATTGAGCACATTTTTGTGTGCCGGGAGCAATGCATCGATCAGACCAGGAGGTTTCTAAACCCAAGACGTGTTAGTGAAGCGATTCTGGTTTTTACAACATGTTGTCAACTTTGTGGTCACTTTGACTGATACTAACCAAGTGGCAGATGGAATTTCAGCTGTAAAATAGCACCTGCAGCAAATGATGTGGGCAAACCTGAAGTGGGGTTCAAACCTTTTGTCTCCGGATTTGGGAGTAAGTTGACTCTCAATTGATTCAATTAGCACTTAGAAGGGAAACTTCAGTCATTTTACATGAAGAGCAACAACAATAAAAATAGCATTGTGACTAAGCTGAACAATTTAACTGTATTAAAGCATTAAAAAATGCTATACTAATAGTTGAACAGTTCTTTTTACTCCAGGGGGTCATTGTAGCTCAAGGTAAATAGATATAGATACCAGGGAGAAGATTTTCTTCAGGGGTTATTGTGGTATCAGATTTCTGGTAGGCCAGGAATTCTAACCATCCCATCACCAGGGTCACTTTTGGCAGGAGTTGAGTATTTGTTTCTGTGTTTCACCCCAACATTGTGTGGTTTGTAGAGCAGGCTGAAGAACTTTTTAAAGAGTTCTTGAACTTTTGAAATTCTGCCTCTTGACAAACGGGATTGATCACTTTTGCAAGAAGCTACTTTAAACCACAGTGCCTCTTTCTCTGCAGCTACCTACCCTCTCTCAGTCCCTGCAGTTGCAGAATCGTTGTTTCTTGCAACTGCTCTAATTGACCTACTGGTGATGGCACATTATCCCCTATTTGTACATAGAACATAGAATTCTTACAGTGTGAAAACAGGCCCTTCGCCCAGCAAGTCCATACTGACCCTTGGAGCATCCCACCTAGACCCATTCCTCTATAACCCACCTAATGTACACATCCCTGACCTCTACAGGCAATTTAGTATGGCCAATCCATCTAGCCTGCACAGCTTTGGACTGTGGAAGGAAACCACAGCACCCAGAGGAAACCCACGCAGACATGGGGAGAATGTGCAAACTCCACACAGACGGTCACTTGAGGGTGGAATCGAACCCAGGTCCCTGCTGCTGTGAGGCAGCAGCCCTAACCACTGAGCCACTCGCGTTTCTCCTGGATATATTGAATTAACATAAAGTCACTTCTGGAGGAAACCCCTGGTTGATCAGCTAAAAGGTTTCCCATCCATGAACATTGCTGTGTTCCCCATTACAACTGGAGAATATTTCCCCTTTTAGTGGTTGTAAAGGTATGTTCAAGGCTGATATTTGCAAACAGCACCACCTATGGTTTTTATTAGTTCTTCCCATTTGGAATTATCAGCTGTGATCAGCAATTACAGGAACTTATCCTGTGAGGTAAGAACTGAAATAGATTGCCTTGGAGCAATTTTTAATTACAAAGGGAAATCCTGATCAATCTCCTCTTCTTTTCCCCCACATTACAAACCTGCAAGTTTGCTTACCATACGCCTATTGATTGGTGTGATATTCATACTCAAATATCTACGGCCACCTTGCTTTTAAATATGTCCCCTGGTTCTAGAGTCTACAGCCAAGGGGTTGCATAGTGGCTCAGTGGTTAGCAATACTACCTCACGGTGCCAGGGACCTGGGTTCAATTGCAGCCTCGGGCGACCGTATGTGTGCAGTTCTCCCTGTGGGTTTATTCTGGGTGCTCCAGTTTCCTCCCACAGTCCAAAGATATGCAGGCTAGGTGGGTTGGCCATGTTAAATTGCCCCGTAGTGTCCAGGGATGTGCAGGCAAGGTGGGTTAGCTGTGGGAAATAGGGGGGGTGGGTCTGGGTGAGATATTCTTCAGAGAGTCAGTGTAGACTCAATGGGCCAAATAACCTGATCCCACACTGTAGGGAATCCATGAACCAGGGGAAACATTTCACTTCATTCTATCCTTTTAAGTATTTTGAAGGTTTCAATGAGGGATAACATAACAAATAAAGGACAATATTGATTTTTCATTACTTTACATTCCAGCTTTTAGCGATTTGTGTACATGAACACGTTTATCCAATTGCTCCCTGGCAGGTCATAGTCTGTCTCCGTTCAGATAATGTTCTAATCTTGTCTTTCTTGGATCTAAGCTGGATGATGTCCGAGTTCTCTACATTAAGCTCCAGTTACCCTCTCGATGTAGTCTGTTTGCTTGGTAATTTCTAGCTTCCATTCACACAACTGTCTGTGCTGCTTAGTGTTACCTCCAAAATAAGGTAGAGGGCAGAATATTGCAATGCATGGAAAATTTGGAGTTTTGGGCTGTGGGTATTGGTGTAAAGTGATTATGTATACCCACCCATTGCTACAAAGTGGCAGCTTTTGCCTAAGTCTAATGTAAATTAGTGTAAAATCATATTTAAAAACTGTTTTTCTCCTTATCACAAGTAAATAAAATTTAAGTGTGGATTATTTTATATTCAAGGTTAGTTTTTTAAAAAATTATTTAGTAACATTGAGATTAAAAATCCCACTTTGTGCTTCTTGGATGGAATATCGTGAGCTGAAAGTGCACAATGTTTTAGTATTCAATCTAAGTCTGTACCAGGAACAGTACAGGCAAGAATTTGCTCCACAGCCATTTGTTTTGAACAATGCAGGTAACTCAATAGAGCAGTTGGTTTACACTAAATCACTTGATAACAGAGAGACATAGCATTATGCTTAAAAATGTTAAGTACCTACTTTATTGTTTAGTTATTATTGGCTTTCCTGGCACAACCCAGCTTCCTACCAACCTTCTCAGTGCATTTCACAGTATGACACGTGAACTTGGACAGACTTAGACTCAGTCTCAGGGTAAGCGGCTTATTTGCTGTCGACACAGATCAACTGGGAAAGCAACAACCTTATGTGGGTTTTTATAAATCACTCAACTTTCCACTTAAAACTGGGAGGATTCCTGGTGTTAATTTGTTTTTAACTACAGAGCTGGTATAAGGCAGCCATGTAATAGCTTAAAAAAACAGCAAGCCTAGATTTCCATTCAAG
>NW_025980543.1:0-5648 GCF_021869965.1 Rhincodon typus | reverse complement strand
CATGAAGGGTCTAGGCCCAAAACGTCAGCCTCTCTGCTCCTATGATGCTGCTTGGCCTGCTGTGTTCATCCAGCCCTGCACCTTGTTGTCTCGGATTCTCCAGCATCTGCAGTTCCTACTATCTCACCTCACATTTATTATTGCTCTGCTCAATTTACCTGCTGATCATTATCAGACTGTAGCCAAAGATCATCCTCCTCACTATCAACAACAACACTCAATTTTTGCTTCATCTACAAACTTACTGATTTAACAACTTGGATGTGAATGCAGAAGGTATAATGTACACAACAAATTGCAAGGGTCCCAGAACCAGCCTCTGTGATACACCACTGGTCACAGGCTTCCAACCACCAAAACAACTCTCTCCACCATTGCCCTCTGCCTCCTATTTGCAAGTCAATTTGGATCCAGTTTGCCAACTTGCCTTGGGTCCCTTTTGGACTGGTCTTTCATATGGGACTCTGTCAAAGGTCTTACCGAAATCCATGTAAACTACATCAACTGCACTATTCTTATTAATATATTTAGTCACCTTTTCAAAAAATTAATCAAAAAGGATTTCCCGCCAACAAATCCATGCTGACTCCCTGATCAATCCCTGCCTTTCCAAATATTGATTACTTTTGTCCCTCAGAATTTGTTCCAGTAATTTCCCTACCACTGACACCAGACTAATTGGTCTGTAATTACCTGGCCTATCCCTGCTGCCCTTCTTTAACAAAGGAATCACATTAGCTAACCTCTGAGTCATCTGGTACTTCACCTATGGCCAGTGAAGTATTAAATATCTCCACCAGGGTCCCAGCAATCTCTTCCATTGTCTCCCATAGCAGCCTGGGATGCATCTTTTCAGGCACTGGGGATTTATCCACCTTATGTCCCCTAAAACATCCAATATCTTTTCCTTATTAATCTTACCATGCTCTTGAACCTCATCATCTGAAGTGAAATCTCAAGCTACACTGTCTTTCACCTTTGTGAATACAGATGAGAAATATTCATTTGGGACCTCACCCACATCCTTTGGCTTCCCTCACAGATTGTCCCCTTAGTCTCTCTAATAGGCCCCAATCTTTCCCTGGTAATCCTTTTGCTCTTAATGTAACTATAAAATATCTTGAATTTTTCCTTAATCTGATCTGCCAAAGATAATTTGTGGTATCTTTTTGCCCTCCTAATTTCTTTAATTACCTCCCTGTGCTCTCTATACTCCTGGAGGACCTCACCTGATTTTAACAGTTTGTACCTAACATAAGCTTTCGTTATCTTTATTAAAATGCTCACTCACGAACAATTTAACCAACTGACCAGCTTTGTTCCCTAGGATTAGGTCCAGCACTGCCCCATCTCTAGTAGGACTATCTACATACTAGTATAAAAAGTTCTCCTGGATGCACTTTAAAAATTCAGTCCTGACTAATTCTTTCACACTAAGGCCATCCCAGTTAATGTTGATAAAGCTGAAATCCCTTACCACTATAACCATATGCCTCTCACGACTTTATTTGATTTGCTTACATATCTTCTCCTTTGTCTTCCTTTTGATTATTGGAAGGCCTGTAGTATAATCCCAGCAAAGTGATCTCCCTTTGATTTTTTTTCGAATAGAATCCCCACAGTGTGGAAACAGGCCCTTCGGCCTAACGAGCCCACACTGATCCTCAGAGCATCCCACCCAGACCCATATCCCCATAATCCACCTAATCTACATGTCCCTGAACACAATGGGCAATTTAGCATGGCCAACCCACCTAGCCTGCACATCTTTGGACTGTAGGAGGAAACCCATGCAGACATGGGGAGAATGTGCAAACTCCACACAGACTTCCCAAGGGGGAAATCAAACCCAGGTCCCTGGTGCTATAAGGCAGCAGTGTTAACCATGTTTTATTTTTAAGCACTACCCAGATGGCCTCATTTGAAGAGCCTTCTAGGACTTCCTCCCTTGTCATTGAGGTAATAATCTCCTTTATCAATAATGGAATGTCACCACCTGTCTTACATAACTGACCCCACCCAGCACACCTAAAACATCCATAGTCTGGAGTGTTGAGGCATCAGTCCTACCCACCCTTCAGCCATATCTCAGTGATTGCAACGTTGACCCTGGCACCATGGAGGCAACATACCATTTTAATTCCAAATGTTGATACAGAAATTCTATGCAAATCTCTTCCTACTTTAGCAGCATATTTACACTGCTTTACAAGCATCAGGAGTTCCCATTGCATTTCTAACAAAGTAATTCAAGAAGAATAAGAGTTTTTACAAATTTCTTGTTAATGTTTTTGTCTCAACCACTAACACTGAAAGTAAATGCAGCAGAATCCATTAGCATTTTCATTTTTCTTGTTAAAATGAGCAGAATACAGAAAATTTTTAATCATTACGTTTATTGTTACACTATTTTGTTCTGTCTTTACTTAATAAGCACACAAAAACAACTACACTGTCATTCCAGTTTCTGGTTGGTGTCTTATTTCATATTACATTTTTGGCACTGGATAGGTACAAATATTTGGTGCATTAATTCAAAAGCATTCCACCCTATTATTTCATGTAGGAAACATTTGAGACAATTTATGCTTCTGTTATCCTTTTTATGTTTTGATATATCTCACCTGTGTCCAAATGTTAAGTTTAAACTTGACATTTGTATTATGCATTGTCTTTTCTTTCTTGTTTACGACCTTTTTTGTTTCTACAGAGGTCTCTTCTCAGTAGACATGTTTATAATCTCCATTCTCATTTCATAATTTTGTACTTGCATCATCTTGTCCTATGATCCTTGTTCAAGAAATTTATATGGATGACCACATAATGTATAGTTTTGCATGATTTAAATCCTGTCCGTGTTCATTCACTTTTCTCCAATGAAATAAAGTTCAACTGTAATACTCTTTCTTCATGTGTGTTAAAGCCTAGAGTAATGATTATTGAACAAGCTCTAAGCATGTACTTGAATAAAAAATTTTCAAAGCAAAGAAAATATAGAATGCATATTTTTGTTCTTTTAAAATGTTCTTTATTTATACTGCATTAATTCTGGCTTCAAGAATTACACACTAGCCAACAGTAATTTATATTTACATGCAGAAATTTACTGCAGAAAATTTTAGTCAAGAAAATATTTCTAATGGCCCAACTCATTTATGATCAATATTAATATATCCCTATTAGCTTTGCTTATTCCAATATTAACAATCTTTAAAATAGTGGACATGAAACATTAGTGTATTGATGTCCACTCACTTGCATTTTATAGCATTTGAAAAATGTGCATATTGTGAAGAAAGAAAAAAGGCTACCTTTTCAACTTAAGGCTGATGTAATATAATGCAAAAAGTAAACTAAATATTGCTCCCACCACACCCCCAAACAAAAGCTTAATAATAGCTATCCTACTCATTACTTTAACTGGATAAAGCAAAACACAAAACAATTAGGTTCTCTAACAAGTGTGCATTGGATACCTCCATTGATATTTACATTATTGTTTAAACACTTTAGCTTGTACCATGAAGCTGCTTGAGCATTCGCATTACATTTAAAATACAAATTAGAAGTTAAAAATGTCATTAAGAAATCTGCTTATATTTACAAGTGCTCATCCCCAGGCGATGGGCATCAACAGATGAACATTATATACAGTTGATAAAATATATAAGATGAAGGGTGTTTCTACACATGAAGGCTGTATTAAAGGGGAATGTTTATGAAGTCCAAAGTCCTATAAATGTAGAATTCTTATCTCCCTTCCTCAAGTGTTCAAGAATATTAGCTGTGAATAACATTTTACTGTAGTCATGAGTCGAATGCAGTTCTGCAGAGATCTGCAGCTTGACATTACATTATTTTTAAAAAGCTATGTTACAGTAGCATTCCTCTGAATCAGTGCTTTTATTGGTCTCTTTTCAAACTAGTTGGAAACTATCTAAAGCAGCTCCTTGTCAAGATTTTCTTCCAACAGAGAACAAGACAAAAGTTGCGGTTAGTTCAGACAGACTTGGTGTCAGCTGCAGAATGTAATTCTGAAAGATGTCCATTGCCTGCTGGTGACAGAATTCATATACTTCAATGAAATATAGCCTACAATGCTCTTCAAAGGAGCTTGCTAGCTGTTTGTTTTTCAACAGAAAAAGGCTGCTCACAATAAGCAATATGGGACCCTTTGTGGACAGCAAGCACTTTACAATTAAAGAACTTCATGTTATATGAACACCCCTCTTTAAATTCATTCCTGATCGCTAATTTGCAACATTTTTACAGTTTGGTCAGCTTTGAGATATGTTTGCATTGTTTTATAGATTTAATGTATCTGTTCCAAAAGATACACATCTGAAAAAAATTAAGAATCTTTAACTTAAGAGATATATAATGTAGCTAGTGGAACCTAAGATTTTATAAGTAACTTCTGACATACCGTTAGATAAAGCAATGTATTAAAAGTTCTGCCTTTTAAAATCTGAATATTTTCAAATAATGTTAATAGTTATGTACTCACTTTTAAGTACAATGATTTATCTGATCTGACGTTGATTATACATTTTTTTACTTGCACTCCAGGATGTGATACAAATTCAAAATCTGATTGAATGCAAATCATGACATTTAAAAAGGAAATATTCAATCCTGTAACAAATAAACCAGGAAACAAAAATCAACATGTAATACAGGTCCCTAAACTTCACTTCATGCTGTGGATGACAAAAAAAAACTGAAATCTGGGCAGAAAATGACAACATACATGATCTTGTAGATATTTATACACAGGTGCTCATGCTAGTAATGGCTTTGATACTTAACTCCACATTAAATGAATATCTTTGCTTATGTTGCTTTGCTGTCTTGACTGATTTTTCTTCTGTAGTTGAACTATAACAAACTTAAAATGAACTAAATTTAAACTTTTATGACACCAACAAGTGAAGGTTTAATTATCAAATTTAACTTCTCTATGTTGGGAAAGAAAGGAAGAAAATTTAATTCTATCTTTTAAATCTAACAACAGAATAAACGGTGTATAGGGGGCTCTTATTCAAGGTTGTCCTGTTTTAGTGGTGTTTCACTTTAACATTGTTCCTGACCACATTATGGCCTCTGGCTGGCATAGTCTTTTTGGGAAGTTGTGGCACCCCTTGCTGACTGCTGCTGCCCTGAGGTCTGCTCAGATGCAATGGAGATGTTCCTCTTGACTGGCTGTGAGACTTGGCCTTGCTCCCCTCCACCTGGATGGTGGGGTTTCTGTCATGGTTTAGCATAGTGGTTGTTCCTCCTTCCTCCCTCTCTCTAAGGTGGCACCTTGAATCATGGACCTCCTGCACCAGATTGCAGCCACTGGAATAATGCAGGGGACCTGCTGAATTTGATTGGGTTTGAAGGACAAAATGCAATGACTGCTGAGTCCTCTGAGACCAGGGACTAAGGTTGATGGTCCTCAATCAGCCAGGATGAACGATTCCATCATAGCAGTTGGTAGAAGGAGACGTCATGGTCACTTGAGATGCGTTGTCAAACAGCACGTGCAACACGAACAGGATAGTTCAGTAGAGGTAACAAGGTGTAGAGCTGGATGAACACAGCAAGCCAAGCAGCATCAGAGGAGCAGGAAAGCTGATGTTTCGGGCCTAGACCCTTCTTCAGCA
>NW_025980542.1:5329-5648 GCF_021869965.1 Rhincodon typus | reverse complement strand
ACTGTAACTCTACTGATGCTAATCCAGTTCCCTCTGTCACTCTGTAAGCCCAGTGCTCTGTGTTACTGACTGTAACTCTGATGCTAATCCAGCTCCCTCTGTCACTCTGTAAGCCCAGCGCTCTGTGTTACTGACTGTAACTCTACTGATGTTAATCCCTCTCCCTCACACTGTCACTCAGTAACCCCTCCCCCCCTAGCGCCCTGTGTTACTGACTGTATCCGTACGGATGTTAATCCCTCTCCCTCACACTGTCCCTCAGTAACCCCTCTCCCCCCCAGCGCCCTGTGTTACTGACTGTATCCGTACTGATGTTAAT
>NW_025980542.1:4332-5229 GCF_021869965.1 Rhincodon typus | reverse complement strand
TATCTGTACTGATGTTAACGTAGCTCAGTCACACTGTCCCTCACTGAGGCCGTGAACCCTGTGTTACTGTCTGTACCCGATTTGAATGATACACCCTCACATTCTGACTCTGAATGCCATGTACTTACTGGTGTCACACTCGGAGTCTTCCCTCGAGAGAAAGTGACTGGCGCCTGAAGCTGGGGCAGACTCGGACCCCTCAGGAAACGCTGCACTGGCTTTATACCTGCCAGTGAGGACTTCAAACTGGGATTTAGCGGTTTGGCTGGAGTTCTTCCGATCAATGGACACTTTCACTTGGGAATGGAGGGAAGACAGAAATGTTAACTCGTTTTTCCATCGGGTTTGCTGCATTCAGTGATCGGGGACGTTGGGAAGGAGGTGTCCAGGAAGAGCTAGCAATCTCCATGTTAAAGGAAAAGTGACATAATGGGAGTATGGAATCACACAGAATAGGAATCGGTGTGGTAAAGGATCCAAACTGAGCTGTACGTGCCAGGAGAGGGCACTGACAAGATACAAGGTCCCGGTGCTGAGGGAGCACAAAAATGATGTTAGACACAATCAAGCTGCGAAAACTCACCCTCTCCCTCCTCCATCCATCAGAGGGTCCGCACTGTCGGAGGGTCAGCACTGAGGGAGCGGGCACTGTCGGAGGGTCAGTGCTGAGGGAGCGCCGCGCTGTCGGAGGGTCAGTGCTGAGGGAGCTCCGCGCTGTCGGAGGGTCAGTGCTGAGGGAGCGCCGCACTGTCAGAGGGTCAGTGCTGAGGGCGTGCCGCACTGTCAGAGGGTCAGTGCTGAGGGAGTGCCCTGTTGTCGGAGGGTCACGTCCACCTTGCCATCCTCCTTTACAAAGCTGGCTGCAATCTGTCTTTTGCAAATGCAATCAAGCTACTG
>NW_025980542.1:3687-4128 GCF_021869965.1 Rhincodon typus | reverse complement strand
CCCCCATCTCCCTAACAACCCCCCCACTCCCCGGGTGCATCGTGCTCCCCCATCTCCCTTGCCCTGGCTCCAGGGGGTCCCCAGCGTCTCAGTGCCACCCTCCCGTAAAGGTGATGAACGTTTGTACCACTCACTGCTGCTACTGGGCTCGTTTCGAGTAGGGCGCCTTAAATCCAAAATCCCAAATTTCTTCCTCTTCTCATCTGGCCGGACCGGCTCGCTCTCTTTCTTTGGTGTGGGACCCTGCGGAGAACGGCACAGCACACAGTCAACAACCACAACCTGCATTTACATAGCGCCGTCAACATGGCCCGACAACCCAGGCTGCTTCACAAGTTCTAGAGAGGGGGAGGGGCTTAGAGGCTGGAGGAGGTTACAGAGATAGGGAGGGGCTTAGAGGCTGGAGGGGGTTACAGAGATAGGGAGGGGGTGTATAGGGTG
>NW_025980542.1:0-3029 GCF_021869965.1 Rhincodon typus | reverse complement strand
GGGGGGGGCTTCGCCAGCTCTGCGCCGCGTTCCCGACCTACCTTCCTGCGTATCAGGAAGTGTCGCTTCTTCTCAAGTATCCGTGGCTCCTTGGTCCTCACGCCCAGGAACTTCATATAAGTCACGACGGCGTTGTAAACAGACGTGCTGTGGAGGGGCAGGCGAGAGGGAGAGAGAGAAAAGAGACAGGTCCATCATTCAATTACCTTGTACCAACGGGGTACCCTACCAGACCAATCGCCACTCCCTCCTCCCCTGGCTGCTCAGGTCACCCATTTGTATCCTCTCCACAAGCCGTGGCACAGAGCTTCGCTGGGCAGCAGGGTGGCACACGGCGCAGGGCACCAAGGGGGAACCCTCCTCGTCACAAGCTGTTTCCCCAAGACACGACCTGGGCTTCACACAAACACAAGGCTGTATAACACTCCCTGCAGCTCTACTCTGTGTCTAACCACCCCCCGTGCTGTCCCTGTCCTGGGAGTGTTTGATGGGGGACAGTGTAGAGGGGGCTTTACTCCTTATCCACAGTCACATTCTCCCCAGGTCCCGTATGGTTGGATGGAAGGCCTGGACAGAAAGGCTGGAATGTGGTAATGTTGATCGGACACAATACTCCCTCTCCCTGTCATGGCAACACAGATAGATGCCACCCCCTGGGGTGTATCTGTCAGACAGACACCTCACCTCTGGTGTTCCCTCTATCTGCATTCGCACTGTTCATCTCTCCCTCCCTCTCTCTCTCTCATTCACCTTCTGCCTCTCTTTGGCGGCACGGTGCCTCAGTGGTTAGCACTGCTGCCTCACAGCGCCAGGGACCCGGGTTCGATCCCACCCTCGGGCGACTGCCTGTGTGGAGTCTGTCTCCCCGTGTCTGCGTGGGTTTCCTCTGGGTGCTCCGGTTTCCTCCCACAGTCCAAAGAAGTGCAGGATTTGGGGGTTGGCCGTGCTAAAATTGCCCCCTAGTGCCCAGAGATGTGCAGGCTGGGTGGGTTAGCCGTGGGAAATGCAGGGATAAAGGGGTGGGGGTCTGGGATGCGCATTGGAGGGTCAGTGTGATCTTGACGGGCCAAATGGCACGCTTCCACATTGTCGAGGTTCTGATTCTGCCCCTCTCTGTTTCCCTTTCTGCCTGTCTTTCTCCTTCTGCCTCTCTCTCTCTCTCCGCCTCTCTCTCTGCAAGCCCTCCCCACCATTTCCCCATGGACCTTCTCTCTCTCTCCCCCTGCTTCCCTCTCTCTCTCTCTCTCCCTCCTGCTGTGGCTCCCTGCTTTATTTTTTGCCAGCATTTCCTCTTGCACTGCGATTACATCAGAAAGTGGCCGGCTCCTCGGATTTCTCGCCTCCCCTTTCCTGCCCTCCCCTGACAGAGAAGGGGGCTGTGCCTGCGAGTCGATGTGTCTGTCTACAATTAGCATCCATTGGGAAAGGACAGAAAGCCTCAGCTTTGCCACGTTGGCAGAGGTTTGGGGAGTCGGGGGGGGGGGGGGGAACAGAAAGAGGTGCGCTCGGGCATTACAGCGTCACTGTCCCCACACACCCTACAGCAACCACGCGCCCCCCCACGCCCCCAACTTCCCCCAGCTTCATTGCTGCTGCATCCATCCTGTCTGCATTCAAGATGAGGCCTACGCTCTATACACACCCTCTCCCCTCAGCTCCGTTACCACACCCTGCCGGCCATTCGACTCTGGAAGGCGTCACAACGCCATCGAAACAACCGGGAGTTGGGGTAGGAAATGGCAAGCCCATGTTAGCCCAGTCAGCATCCGATTCAACTCTCCCACAGGATTGGGTGGGGGGAGACGGAGGGTGATTTGAGTGAAAAAATGAATGGCTTTCATTTCCCAGCCTAATCGTCCTTCTCCCTCACACCCACCGCTCGGTCCAGACTCCACCACATGCAATCCTATATCGTGGAAGCAGGCCATTCGGCCCATCGAGTCCACGACAACACCCAGACCGAACCTCCTACCCCTATCCCTGTAACCCCGCATTTCCCACAGCTATCCCACCTAGCCTACACGTGCCTGAACACTATGGGGCAATTTAGCATGTCCAATCCACCCTAACCTGCACATCTTTGGACTGTGGGAGGAAACTGGAGGAAACCCACGCAGACACGGGGAGAATGTGTAAACCCCACACAGACAGTCGCCCGAGGGTGGAATCGAACCCGGGTCCCTGGCGCCGTGAGGCAGCAGTGCTAACCACTGAGCCACCATGCCCCCAAAGTGAAGGCTGATGTACACACACGTAGGCGTTTCATCGGATTGTGCTGGACGTGTGGCGTGGGCGGTGAGGGAGGGAGGGAGGGAGAGAGTAGGAGAGAAAGACAGACAGAGAGTAAGTGCGCAAGTGAGAGAGGTGGATAGGAGTGAGGGGGCGAGAGGAGGAAGGATGGAGAGATTGTGCATGTGGCAGAGACAAGTGTGTGTCTGAACTTGTGTGCGCGTGCGAGGGGCGGAGGGAGGGAGTGTGAGCGAGGTTAGAGCGTGCAAGAGAGGGGCTATTGTGTGAGGGAGGGGGCAGCTCGTGTGTGCGTGGCAATGGGGGTGCGGGTGAGGGAGGGGGCAGCGCGCCTGTGGGCAAGGCTGGGGGCAGCATACGTGTGCGTGAGAGAGGGGGCAGCGCACCTGTGCGAGGGAGGGGGCAGCGCGCCTGTGGGCACGGCCGGAGGCAGCGCGCCAGTGCGAGGGAGGGGGTAGCGCGCCTGTGGGCACGGCCGGAGGCAGCGCGCCAGTGCGAGGGAGGGGGCAGCGTGCCTGTGCGCGAGGGAGAGTTTGCGTGGCTGTGATGGAGAGACTGTATCGGAAGGAAAGCACTTTCAAGAATGAAAGGGAGAGTGCGAGCCTGAGAGATAGACCGTGTGCAAAACACAGCGTGGGTGACAGAGTGAGCACGTGTACGATGTAGCGTGAGCGTGACAGTGAGACTACATGAGAGAGAATATGCACGTGCGAGATAGAGAGAGAATGTGCGATGTGCGCGTGCGAGAGAGAGAGGATGTGCGCGTGCGAGAGAGAATGTGC
>NW_025980541.1:2919-5649 GCF_021869965.1 Rhincodon typus | reverse complement strand
GACTGTACCCCAGTGAGAGTCAGTCCGTGCGGGACTGTACCCCAGTGAGAGTCAGTGTGTTTGGGACTGTACCCCAGTGAGAGTCAGAGTGTGTGTGGGACTGTACCCCAGTGAGAGTCAGAATGTGTGAGTGGGACCCTGTACCACCGTGAGAGTCAGTGTGTGTGGGACTGTACCCCAGTGAGAGTCAGTCCGTGCGGGACTGTACCCCAGTGAGAGTCAGTGTGTTTGGGACTGTACCCCAGTGAGAGTCAGAGTGTGTGTGGGACTGTGCCCCAGTGAGAGTCAGAATGTGTGAGTGGGACCCTGTACCACCGTGAGAGTCAGTGTGTGTGGGACTGTACCCCAGTGAGAGTCAGTCCGTGCGGGACTATACCCCACTGAGAGTCAGTGTGTTTGAGACTGTACCCCAGTGAGAGTCAGTGTGTGCAACTGTACCCCAGTGAGAGTCAGTGTGTGTGGGACTGTATCCCAGTGAGAGTCAGTGTAACTGGTGCTATAGCCCAGTGAGAGTCATTGTGTGTGGGACTGTACCCCAGTGAGAGTCAGTGTGTGTGGGACTGTACCCCAGTGAGAGTCAGTGTGTGCGACTGTACTCCAGTGAGAGTCAGGCTGTGTGGGACTGTACCCCAGTGAGAGTCAGTGTGTGTGGGACTGTACCCCAGTGAGAGTCAGTGTGTGTGGGACTGTATCCCAGTGAGAGTCAGTGTAACTGGTGCTATCGCCCAGTGAGAGTCATTGTGTGTGGGACTGTACCCCAGTGAGAGTCAGTGTGTGTGGGACTGTAGCCCAGTGAGAGTCAGTCTGTGTGGGACTGTACCCCAGTGCGAGTCAGTTTGTGTGGGACTGTACTCCAGTGAGGGTCAGTGTGTGGGATTGTACCCCAGTGAGAATCAGTGTGTGTGGAACCGTAGCCCAGTGAGAGTCAGTGTGTGTGGGACTGTACCCCAGTGAGAGTCAGTCTGTGTGGGACTGTACCCCAGTCAGAGACAGAATGTGTGTGGGACCCTGTACCCCAGTGAGAGTCAGTGTGTGGGACTGTGCCCCAGTGAGAGTCAGTGTGTGTGGGGCTGTAACCCAGTGAGAGTCAGTCTGTGTGGGACTGTACCCCAGTGAGAGTCAGTGTGTGCGACTGTACCCCAGTGAGAGTCAGTGTGTGTGGGACTGTACCCCAGTGAGAGTCAATGTGTTTGGGACTTGTATCCCAGTGAGAGTCAGTGTGTGTGGGACCCAGTATCCCAGTCAGAGTCAGTGTGTGTGGGACTGTACCCCAGTGAGAGTCAGTGTGTGTGGGACTCCACCCCAGTGAGAGTCAGTGTGTGTGGGACTGTACCCCAGTGACAGTCAATGTGTTTGGGACCTTGTATCCCAGTCAGAGTCAGTGTGTATGGGACTGTACCCCACTGAGCGTCAGTCTGTGTGGGACTGTACCCCAGTGAGGGTCAGTGTGTGGGATTGTACCCCAGTGAGAATCAGTGCGTGTGGAACCGTAGCCCAGTGAGAGTCAGTGTGTGTGGGACTGCATCCCAGTGAGAGTCAGTGTGCGTGGGACTGTACCCCAGTGAGGGTCAGAGTTTGTGTGGGGCTGTAACCCAAGTGAGAGTCAGTGTGTGTGGAACTTTACCCCAGTGAGAGTCAGTGTGTGTGGGACTGGACCCCAGTGAGAGTCAGTATGTGTGGGACGCTGTACCCCAGTGAGAGTCAGTGTGTGTGGGACTGGACCCCAGTGAGAGTCAGTGTAAGTAGGACCCTGTACCCCAGTGAGAGTCAGTGTAAGTAGGACCCTGTATCCCAGTGAGAGTCAATGTGTGTGTGACTGTACCCCAGTGAGAGTCAGTCTGTGTGGGACTGTACGCCATTCAGAGTCAGTGTGTATGGGACTGTAGCCCAGTGAAAGTCAGTCTGTGTGGGATGGTAACCCAGTGAGAGTCAGTGTGTGTGGGACTGTACCCCAGTGATGGTCAGTGTGTGTGGGACTGTACCACATTGAGAGTCAGTGTGTATGGGACTGTAGCCCAATGAAAGTCAGTCTGTGTGGGACTGTAACCCAGTGAGAGTCAGTGTGTGTGGGACTGTACCCCAGTGAGGGTCAGTGTGTGGGACTGTACCCCAGTGAGAGTCAGAGTGTGTGTGGGGCTGTACCCCAGTGAGAGTCAGTGTGTGGGGGACTGTACCCCAGTGAGAGTCAGATTGTGTGTGGGACCCTGTTCACCAGTGAGAGTCAGTGTGTGGGACTGTACCCCAGTGAGAGGCTGAATGTGTGAGTGGGACCCTGTACCACCGTGAGAGTCAGTGTGTGTGGGACTGTACCCCAGTCAGAGTCAGTCCATGCGGGACTGTACCCCAGTGAGAGTCAGTGTGTGTGTGGGGCTGTACCCCAGTGAGAGTCAGTGTGTGCGACTGTACCCCAGTGAGAGTCAGGCTGTGTGGGACTGTACCCCAGTGAGAGTCCGTGTGTGTGGGACTGTAACCCCAGTGAGAGCCAGTGTGTGGGGGACTGCACCCCAGTGAGAGTCAGTGTGTGTGGGACGGTACCCCAGTGAGAGTCAGTGTGTGTGGGATTGTACCCAAGTGAGAGTCAGTGTGTGGGACTGTACCCCAGTGTGAGTCAGTGTGTATGGGACTGTACCCCAGTGAGAGTCAGTGTGAGTGGGACTGTACCCCAGTGGGCGTCAGTGTGTGCGACTGTACCCCAGTGAGAGTCAGGGTGTGTGGGACTGTACCCCAGTG
>NW_025980541.1:1854-2419 GCF_021869965.1 Rhincodon typus | reverse complement strand
GAGAGTCAGTGTGTGTGGGATTGTACCCCAGTGAGAGTCAGTTTGTGGGACTGTACCCCAGTGTGAGTCAGTGTGAGTGGGACTGTACCCCAGTGAGCGTCAGTGTGTGCGACTGTACCCCAGTGAGAGTCAGGATGTGTGGGACTGTACCCCAGTGAGAGTCAGTGTGTGTGGGACTATAACCCCAGTGAGAGTCAGTGTGTGTGGAACTGTACCGCAGTGAGAGTCAGTATGTGTGGGACCCTGTACCCCAGTGAGAGTCAGTGTGTGTGGGACTGGACCCCAGTGAGAGTCAATGTGTGTGGGACTGGACCCCAGTGAGAGTCAGTGTAAGTAGGACTCTGTACCCCAGTGAGAGTCAGTGTAAGTAGGACCCTGTTTCCCAGTGAGAGTCAGTGTGTATGTGACTGTACCCCAGTGAGAGTCAGTGTGTGCAGGACTGTACCCCAGTGAGAATCAGTCTGGGTGGGACTGTACCCCAGTGAGAGTCAGTGTGTGTGGGACTGTACCCCACTGACAGTCAGTGTGTATGGGACTGTAGCCCAGTGAAAGTCAGTCTGTGTGG
>NW_025980541.1:0-1354 GCF_021869965.1 Rhincodon typus | reverse complement strand
GTGGGACTGTACCCCAGTGAGAGTCTGAATGTGTGAGTGGGACCCTGTACCACCGTGAGAGTCAGTGTGTGTGGGACTGTACCCCAGTGAGAGTCAGTCCGTGCGACTGTACCCCAGTGAGAGTCAGGCTGTGTGGGACTGTACCCCAGTGAGAGTCAGTGTGTGTGGGACTGTAACCCCAGTGAGAGCCAGTGTGTGTGGGACTGTACCCCAGGGAGAGTCAGTGTGTGTGGGACTGTCCCCCAGTGAGAGTCAGAGTGTGTGAGTGGGACCCTGTACCAAAGTGAGAGTCAGTGTGTGTGGGACTGTACCCCAGTGAGAGTCAGTCCGTGCGGACTGTACCCCAGTGAGAGTCAGTGTGTTTGGGACTGTAACCCAGTGATAGTCAGTGTAAGTGGTGCTGTAGCCCAGGGTGAGAGTCATTGTGTGTGTGACTGTACCCCAGTGAGAGTCAGTGTGTGTGGGATTGTACCCCAGTGAGAGTCAGTGTGTGGGACAGTACCCCAGTGAGAGTCAGTGTGTATGGGACCTTGTATCCCAGTGAGAGTCAGTGTAAGTGGTGCTATAGCCCAGGGTGAGGGTCAGTGTGTGTGGGACTGTACCCCAGTGAGAGTCAGAGTCTGTGTGGGGCTGTACCCCAGTGACAGACAGCGTGTGGGACTGTATCCCAGTGAGAGTTAGAATGTGTGTGGGACCCTATACCCCAGTGAGAGTCAGTGTGTGGGGTACTGTACCCCAGTGAGAGTCAGAATGTGTCTGGGACCCTGTACCCCAGTGAGAGTCAGTGTGTGGGACTGTCCCCCAGTGAGAGTCAGAATGTGTGAGTGGGACCCTGTACCAAAGTGAGAGTCAGTGTGTGTGGGACTGTACCCCAGTGAGAGTCAGTCCGTGCGCGGCTGTACCCCAGTGAGAGTCAGTGTGTTTGGGACTGTACCCCAGTGATAGTCATTGTAAGTGGTGCTTTAGCCCAGGGTGAGAGTCATTGTGTGTGTGACTGTACCCCAGTGAGAGTCAGTGTGTGTGGGATTGTACCCCAGTGAGCGTCAGTGTATGTGGTGCTATAGCCCAATGAGAGTTATTGTGTGTGTGACTGTACCCCAGTGAGAGTCAGTGTGTGTGGGATTGTACCCCAGTGAGAGTCAGTGTGTGGGGGACTGTATCCCAGTGAGAGTCAGAGTAAGTGGTGCTATAGCCCAGTGAGAGTCATTGTGGGTGGGACTGTACCCCAGTGAGAGTCAGTGTGTGTGGGACTGTATCCCAGTGAGAGTCAGTGTAAGTGGTGCTATAGCCCAGTGAGAGTTATTGTCTGTGGGACTGTACCCCAGTGAGAGTCAGTGTGTGTGGGATTGTACCC
>NW_025980540.1:0-5649 GCF_021869965.1 Rhincodon typus | reverse complement strand
CTTCCTGCTCCTCTGATGCTGCTTGGCCTGCTGTGTTCATCCAGCTCTATACCTTGTTATCTCAGATTCTTCAGCATCTGCAGTTCCTATTATCTCTGAAACAAATATCTGAGCAGTTGACTGCAGACCCTCAGCAGTGTAGTTGTGTTTCACTTGCCCTCTGAAATGGTCTAGCAAGCCATTCAGCTGTACCGTTGCTACATAGTCTGAAAGAAATGAAACCAAACAGATCACCTCACATCGACCTAGGTACCGGAAAGAGTCAATGGCAGAAACAGCCTTGTCGACCCTGCAAAGTACTCCTTACCAACATCTGGGGGTCCAGTGCCAAAATTGGCAGAGCTGTCTCACAGACTAGTCAAGCAACAGTCTGACATAAGCACACTCATGGAATTGTACCTTTACAGGCAAAGCCCCAGACACCACCATCACCATCCCAGAACAGAACCAACAGAGGTGGCGGCCCAGTTGTATACAGTCTAGAGGGAGTTGCCTTGGCAGTCCTCGACGTTGACTCCGGACCCCATGAAATCTCATGGACAAGGAAGCCTCCTGCTAATGAATCGGTACTCCTCCATGTTAAACAATACATGAAGGAAAGCACTGAGGCTCGCAAGTGCACAAAATGTACTCTGGGGGAGGATTTCAATGTTCACCACCAAGAGTGACTCGTCAACAATACTACAATCAGTGATTGAGCTGATCAGGCCCTAAAAGACATAGCTGCTAAATTGGATCGGCTGCAGGTGGTGAGTGAAGAACATACTTGATCTCATCCTTACCAAGTGTTGGCTGCAGATACATCTGTCCATGCCAGGATAGATACGAGTGACCATCACACAGTCCTATGGAGATGAATGCCCTCCTTTACATTGAGAATAATCTACTTCATATTGTGTGCCACTATCACCCGTGCTAAATAGACTTCGAACAGATCTAGTAACTCAAAACTGGGCATCCATGATGCGCAGTGGGCCATCAACAGCAGCAGAATTGTATTCCAGTACAATCTGTAACTTCATGGCCTGGCATATCCCCTACTGAACCATTACCATCAAGCTAGGGGATCAAGCTTGGGGCAGCATGGTGGCTCAGTAGTTAGCACTGTTGCTTCACAGCGCCAGGGACCCGGGTTCAGTTCCACCCTCGGGCGACTGTCTATGTGGAGTTTGCACATTCTTCCCATGTCTGCGTGGGTTTCCTCCGGGTGCTCCGGTTTCCCCTCACAGTCTGAAGATGTGCAGGTTAGATGGATTGGATATGCTAAATTGTCTGTAGTGTTCAGGTATGTGTAGATTAGGGGCTGCTCTGAGGGTCAGTGTGGACTTGTTCGGCCAAAAGGCCCGTTTCCACACTGTAGGGATTCTATTAGGGCATGCCAGAAGCAGCACCAGGCATACCTGAAGATGAGGTGCCAACCTGGTGAAGCCACCAAACAGGATTGCTTGCATGCCAAACAGCGTAAGCAGCAAGTCATAGACAGAGCTAAGTGATCCCATAACCGACATATCAGATCTTAATTACTGCAGTCCTGCCATGTCCAGCTGTGAGTTTTGGTGGACATTTAGACAACTCAATGGAGGAGGAGGATCCACAAATATCACCATCCTCAATGATGGAAAAATCCGGCACATCAGTGCAAAAGATAAGACTGAAGCATTTGCAGCATTCTTCAGTCAGAAGTGCTGAGTAGATGATCCATCTTGGCCTCCTGCAGTGGTCTCAGCATCACAGATACCAGTCTTCAGTGAATTTGATTCACTCCATGTGATATCAAGAAATGCTTGGAGACACTGGATACTTCAGCTGCTACATCAATGACCTTCTGATCATCGTAAGGTCAGAAGTAGGAATGTTCACCAATGATTGCATAATGTTGAGCACCATTTGCGACTTCTCAGATATTGAAGCAGTCCATGTTCAAATGCAGCAAGATCTGGACAATATCCAGGCTGACAAGTAGCAAGTAACATTCACACCACACCAAAGCCACGCAATAATCATCAACAGTAAGAGACAATCTGACTACCACACCTTGACTTCAATGGTGTTACCATCACTGAAAACCCCACTGTCAATATCCTGGGGTTTACAATTGACCAGAAACTCACTGGACTCACCACATAAACACATTGGCTATAAGAACAGGTCAGAGGCTAGGAATATTGAGGCATGTAACTCACCTCCTGACTCCCTAAAGCCTATCCATCATCTACAAGCACATGTCAGGTGTGTGATGAAATACTCCCAACTTGCCTGGATATACTGGTCCAACAACATTCAAGAAGCTTGAAACCATCCAGGTCAAAGCAGCCTACTTCTTTGGCACAACATCCTCAAGCATCCACTCCCTCCACTATCAATGCTCAGTTGCAGCAGTGTGTACTATCTACAAGATACACTGCAGAAATTCACCAAAGCACCTGAGACATTCCTTCCAAACCTACGGCCACTTCCATCCAGAAGGATGAGGGCAGCTGAAATATGGGAACTCTACCACTTTCAAGTTCCCCTTCAAGCCCCTCAACATCCTAATTTGGAAATGTATTGCCATTGCTACAATGTCACTGGGTCAACATCCTCAAATTCCCTCCGTAATGGCATTGTGGGTCAACCCACAGCAGGTGGACTGCAACGGTTCAAGAAGATGGTTCACCACCACCTTCTCAAGGACGACATGGGACGGGCAATAAATGCTGGCCAGCCAGCAACACCCACAAAAAAATCTCAGGGTGGCGAGGTTTACTTGTATTCGTCCCTTATGAGTTGCTGTCCGGGGTGCATGATACATTCTTGAGCAAGTTCTGTAGGCTTCTGCATAGCCTGGCAGATACCCTGTTCTGGGGTCTTGTCGATTTACGTTGAGTCATCAAACCAGGCCTCAAACAGGTAGCCTGATGCTTTGCTGGGCACATGGAACTCCTACAACATAAGCACATACTGTATCTTCCTCTGATTCTGAACAGCACTATTCAGTACTCACATATGCTTTGTGGGTAATATGTCCCTTAGACGAGATTTTCTTTTCTGCCCCCAGACATTTAAATCTGTAACTGGCCTTGAAGACCCTATGGGATAAGTTCTGTTGTGGAACTGCCACAATGTACCATAATGAATTTTATAAAAACCGAAAGAACTGCAGATGTTGTAAATCAGGAACAAAAACAGAAGTTGCTGGAAAAGCTCAGCAGGTCCAGCTGCATCTGTGAAGGAAGGGTCACCAGACCTGAAGCATTAATGCTGATTTTTTTTCCACAGATGGTGCCAGACCCGTTGAGCTTTTCCAGCAACTTCTGTTTTTGTTTTGACAATGAATTTTATATCTTCCTTTGCTGGACCCCCCACCTGGTACAGTGACCAGAATACTGTCAGGCCTAGACAAAGTGGACATGGTGAACATGTTTTCATTAGTAGGGGAAACTAGGACCTAAGGGCACAGACTCACAGTGAAGAGGTGACCCTTTAGAAGTGAGACAAGAAGGAATTTCTTCAGCCAGAGGCGGTGAATCTGTGAAACTCGTTGTTGTAGAGGCCAAGTCATTGAGTGTATCTAAGACAGAGTTTGCTAGGTTCTTGCTTAGTAAGGGGATCAAAGGTTTTGGGGCGTAAAGTCAGAGAATAGGGTTGAGATACATATCAACCGTGATTGAATGGTAAAGCAGACTTGTTGGGCTGAATGGCCTAATTCTGCTCCTATATTTTATAGTCTCATGATTAATACATGTTATCTACAGAATTTCCCTTTTTAATTTCAAAATCCTAATTTCGAACAATGATCAACTTTTGGTAAATTCCTGATCAAGCTGCTGCAATATGTTGGTTTTGTCTCCCATCACTAATCGGTGCACTTCTCCATGTCTTTAAGCATTGTGAAAATCATATGTCTGTCACCTTTTTTTTTAAAAGATCTATCCACTTCCTATGTTTTTGGGTGAGGTAAAGTAACATAGTCCCCTGTCTTCCCCATACTTAGTGTCATAGACTTATATAGTGTGGAAGCAGACACATCAGCTCAACATATCTGTGCTAACTAATGAACAGCAAACTGTATTAATCCCATTTATACCTACACTACTACACACTGGCATTTTATGTCTTGTCCAGATGCTTCTTAAATGTTGCAAATGTACCAGTCTCCACCACCTTCCCAGGCAACCATTCCATATTGCTACCACCATCTGCGTGAAAACATTTTTCCTCAGATCTCCTTTAAACCACTTACTTGTCAACTTAATTATTCCCTCTGGTCTTAAACACGGCTGCCATTGGCAAAAGATTCTCACGATCTACCCTGTCTATGTCTTTCATTGTTTTGAATACCTCAATCAGAACCTCAAGCCTCCTCTGCTCCAAGGAAAGCAAATGCAGCCTATCCAGTCTCTCCTCATAACTGAAACTTTCCATTTCAGCTAACATCCTGGTGAATCTCCTCTGAACATTGGTAGATTTCCAATACTCTGGGGCTTTTCCCGAATCTAGGAATTCTTGGAAGATTACTACTAGTGTATCCACAATCTCGGTAGCTAATTCTTTTAATATCCTAGCTGGCATCCAGTCAGGTCCCAGGGACATATCTTTAGCCTCATTTTACCTCTCAGCAAGTTGTAACATTCAGTTGTGTACAGAAGAGATTTGCTTATTCAGCTCATGACTTTTTATTCAGTTTTGAAGCTATTCTATACCATAAGGATATTGCCTCCAGGATGTCCAGTTTTGCCTGCTATTTGGCTAATGTCTGAAATTAGAACTTTTTGACAATGCCATTTCTGAATCCATGGCTTCCTGATGTGCTTGGTGGGCGTTTCACTGTCTGTGACTCAGATGATTCCCATTTTTGCTGCTTTAATTAAAGATATCAGATTTTCTTTGAGGTTTTCCTGGATAATTTGTGTTTTTACGTGGCTTTAATGAAGGAAAGGCTGGGTCTTCTTACCCTGGAGCGTAGGAAGTTGAGGGTGACCTCATAGAAGTTTTAAAAATCATGAGGGGCATAGATAAGATGAATAGCCATGGTCTTTTCCTCAGGATCGGGGTTTCTAAAATTAGAGGGCGTAGGTTTAACGTGAGAGGGGAAAAATTTAAAAGGGACCGCATGGCAACGTTTTCACAAAGAGTGTGGTGCCTTTGTAGAACAGGCTGCCAGAGGAATTGGTAGATGCGAGTACAGTTACAACATTTAAAAGACGTTTGGGCAAGTAAGTTGATATGAGAGGTTTAAAGGGATATGGGCCAAATGCAGGTAAATGGGACTAGTTCAGTTTAGGATATCTGGTCAGCATTGATGAGTTGGTTGGAAGGGTCTGCTCCCATGCAATGTGACTGTGTGTAAGGAGAGAGAAGGCAGAATGTTACCATCTAATATGGCCTGAAGGAATACCCAAGACTTCTTTGAAAGATAGAACAGGTAATGCATATTTTAACTCAGCGTTAATCTGGTGTGAATGGGGCTCTGTTGTGGCACAGTGGTGATGTCCCTATCCCTGAACTGAGAGACCTGAGTTCAAATCACACCTGCTCCAGAGATGTATAATAACATCTCATAATATGTAGGAACTGCCGATGCTGGAGTCTGAGATAACAAGGTGTAGAGCTGGATGAACACAGCAGGCCAAGCAGCATCAGAGGAGCTGGAAAGCTGACGTTTCGGGT
>NW_025980539.1:0-5650 GCF_021869965.1 Rhincodon typus | reverse complement strand
ATCTCTATGTTTGCCTGATGTGCTGGATTACTAAATAAAAACCAAAAGAATTGTAAATCAAAAACAAAACCAAAAGTTGTTGGAAAAGCTCAGCAGAACTGAGGATGGGTCACCAGACCCAAAACGTTAGCTCTGATTTTCTCTTCACAGATGCTGCCAGACCTGCCGAGCTTTTCCAGCAACTTTTGTTTTTGTTGGTGCTGGATGACTAGTTCACTGGAAATTACCTCTATGCCTCAACAAAAGCAGGTTTCCCATCCCCGTTCCCAATGGAGGCCATTATTGCAGGGCACACCAACCGTCACGATGTGAGCAGTCAATTAAGCTCATGAAGATTCTTAGCAATGGTAGTTAAGGGTAAACTCTGATCTTCCAGTCAGCTTCCAGTCGTCTGCTGTAAGAGCTTAAATGAATCAAGGTGGGTATCTAAATGAAGAGATAAAAACGTGTAGAGCTGGATGAACACAGCAGGCCAAGCAGCATCAGAGGAGCAGGAAGGCTGACGTTTCGGGCCTAGACTCTTCTTCAGAAATCTAAATGAAGAGCCCTTCTGTTGTAGTGTTGGTTTTTTTTTCCCAGATATTTATTAGACTCAAATTCCACTATCTGCAGGATTCAAACCCAGGTCCCCAGAACTTTATCTGATTCTCTGGATTAACAGTCCAGCGATAATACCACTAGGCCATCACTACCTAGGTACTCCTACCTTTGAGTTAGCAGGTGTGGCTTCAAGTCTGACTTGTTCCAGAGGCATGTAATAACATTTCTGAATGGGTTGACTTTCTAAAACAAAAATAAGCAATGTGGGCACCCAGAGACAGACTATGTAGCTCAGCAGATCCAGAAAGTCCTAGAGACCCTCCCTGACAGTGTGGGCTGCTGCACAGCCAGTGCTCTATAAAAACAGTTCCCCAGACCCAACACCACCCCCAGCCCACAGTGGTAGCCTGCCTCCTGTTTACAATATTTATGACAGAGCATGGTGAAGTGCTCTCTCAATGAATTAATCTTTACTGGAGCTTGCTGCTCCTCTCCTGCCAGAAAGACTCTGACTGGCATCTGAGCTTCAAAAACCTGCCTTCCACCCTGAATTGGACGAGGAACCAGTCTCCATTCCAAGCTTGAGGGAGCTCCTCTACAAAAATCGCAAAGAATTGGCCCTCTGCAGGTGTGGGACACAGAAGCGATCCAGATTCCTGTGTTCTACCTTGGAGAGAAACATCAACCCAATCTCTCTCCAATGCAAGACTCAATTTATTAGGGGAATTTCACAAAGTTGCACTCAAAAAAAGCTATCCATGACTAGCCACTACATAATTATTCAAAGTGTTAATCAATTAGGCAATTGGACGGGTGTCATGTAGAATCCCAAATTCACATACATGTTTGGACTTTGGCTTCAATTAGATGCCATCAACAAGCTGCCAGTACCAAGACCAGTGCCCCACTGCAGCTCATCAAAAATGCAGGAAATTGTTTGGTCCTTCACTGAGTTGGAAGGCAGATTGAGTCTGGGAGAGGAAGGCAGTCATTCCAGACCATCAAATAAATAACAATGGGCCAGAGTGTTCCCGTGCATCTGGGATGGGAACATTTGCTGTTGAGCAGCTCCAGGTCTTTAAAATTGCTGATAATACTTCTGAATGCCTGGTTGAAATAGGCAAAGCATATACAGTTCAAAATCCATCCATTTGAACTTGGATTCTACATACAGACCGACAAGTTGCATTGAACAACAAAAGGTGCATTTAAGGATCCTAAAGCCTACTTCAGATGAGTGTCCTGGACAACTCAAAATCAGCTGAGTCAAGGTATTATTCAGTGCAATTATAGCTGGAAATTTAGACATCTGATGCTAATTTTACATCAGAAAAATGGAAAGCCATGTGTCAACATTCTTCCAATACTGAGGGGTTTTTTTTATTTATTCATTCATGGAATGAGGGCATTGCCAGCTAGGCCAGCATTTATTGCCTATGCCAGAGGGCAGTTAGGAGTTAACACATTGCTGTGGGTCTGTAGTCGCATGTAGTCCAGACCAGGTAAGGATGGCAGTTTCCTTCCCCAAAGGACATCAGTGAACCAGATGGGTTTTTCTAATAATCGACAATGGATTCATGGTCATCATTAGATACAGTTTATTACTGTGATTGATTTACCACCCAAAAGTTATTCTGAGCCAGGAGAAGCTGGCAACTAAAAATTGCTGGGGCAAATCAACTTCAGTTCAAGGTCAAAATGGTCTTTAATGAAAGGCAATTTTACAGTATAGATTTAATAAAAGAAGACATTATTAAGCTGACTCAAATTCACCATTTGATAATCAGACCTGTCTTTTATGAAAATGCAAGTACTGTTAGATTACAATAATGTCAAATAAAATAAGGTTAGGTTGAAGAGGCAACTGCAGCTTTGATTCTAATTAGTTCACATCTTGGCAACTGTACTGACTGCTGCAAACATTTCTTCTCACAGAACTTTAGATCTTAGAGCCTCCAGCTTTCAAGATTCAAAATGTTTTTCCTTCATTCTCAGCGCGGGTGGGGTTAGTGGCTATATATGTCTGAACATCTTTAACATTAAGTGATGGCTGGAAACAGAAATGAATATTTTAATGGTGCAACGACTTGCCTCTTGCTAACATCTATCTACAGATAGATTTGATCTGCTGATTAGAAAATGAGATAGCTGCTGTGCTTATGTGTCTTTCAAATTGTCATATTACGTTTTTCTGTTTCTGTTCTGTTGGTTGGTCACCTTACATCAAACGGATTTTGAAAAAAAAAACGGTGAAAAACTGGGCTCTTTTTGAGCAGGAATACTGTCTATGTCATTCTAAATTCTGAAATGAAACCAGAAGGAGATAACCCACAAAGTGAAAATGAGTGCGAGGTAGATTAAATCTCACAACCAAGTAACAACCGGAGGGATAAAAGAGGTGGCAGTCAGATTAAATTTGTTTGCCTGGAGACTGTTATTTTCAAGAATCTACTCAACTGCTGCTGGAATACTCATTGAAAGGGATAAACTATTTCTTTTTCAAATATAGCTGAAAACATCCTCATTTGATTATTGCACAGTTCTGGTATCTGACAAATTATTTTCAACCTTTTTATATATGTTAGGAATAAGTTTGTTATTTATATTTAGCCTAAAGACCTCAGCTGACCTTAAAGTTCCATGATTAATAAAAATTGTGTAATACTTAGTGTCACATTACCATATGATTCATTGAGAATTGTACAGTATCTAGACAGTCCAAGAGAGAATCTTCCTCTAAGCATTATAATATAACTTTCAAAATACAATAGCATTCAAAACATAATTAGACTGATTGGACAATCTGTAGTTGTAATTAATTCAAGAATGTACCTGAGTACATTTGAGTCTGAAGGCTTGGGTTCAAGTCCCATATACTCCAGATATATGCCATACCACGTCTGAAAAGGTTGATTTTAACAAAAAAGAACTACCAGCCCTATTTGTATCGATGATTGCTGTGAACAAATAATATTTGCAGAAAACCGAAAGAACTGCGGATGCTGGAAAACAGAAACAAAACCAGAAATTGCTGGAAAAACTTGGCAGGGCTGGCAACATCTGTGGAGAGAAAGTAGTCAACATTTCAGGTCCAGTGACCTTTCTTCAGAACTGTGCTTTAGAATAATAGTCACAGGATCTTCAAAATTTATTAGGAAATGGTAAGACCTTTCTTCCCCCGGGAAATGGGAATATTAAATTATTATCTGTTCTTCCTGTGAATCAACAGTGATCAACAGGCTTCAAATCATCTAAAAACTGCACAAGATTGGGATCAGAATCATCTGTTCCTTGGGCAGGGAATGTCATTTGGGAATGAAAGGGATGTCCAAGACACATGTACACTAGTTCCTTCCTGCCTACATCTGTAGATGTTTGCAACATCATTGCAATGCATTGTTGCGAAAGGAATATCACCGAGTCTAGCTGTTCACAGTTAATTAAATACGGTTAATTTTCTCCTGCCAGAGACAAACATCCAGAGGCAGCATTGCAGACTTCCCCACGGCAAAGCATGCCAATGACTACACACACATCACTTTGCAGGCACCGTTTGTCATCTCCACTCTCACCCAGAATTGAAAGGGATTTACTACCTCAACATCCAGATGGTGTGTCACCATAGGCAGAGAATCATGCAGGACAATGTCCAGTATCCTGGCATCAGTCATGGCACCAGCATTCTGTGGGAGACCTCCACGTCAGCTGCATTGCAGGTATTGTGACAAACTAAATGACTACCATGTGATAAAGGTCATTCACTGGCCACATGGCTGATGACACCAGTACACAATCCAGGTGCACATAAATGATAAACATGCAATGAATGCCATGCTGCCAAACAAATGCCAACTGAGCTAATCATTGGTTTGCTGAAACAACGCACCAATCCCAGACTCACTTCGGAGAACCATTTCTTTGGGGATGCATCAAGACTCTCAGCTTGCTGGAGGCAGCCCAGCCTCATCATTAAGAGGGACAGCCTTTTTTCCCATCACATGGCGTCAAGCTGTGCAGTAGGAACAGGAGGAAGGAGCAGGGGAGGTGCTGGCCTAGTGGTATTAATGTGAGACTATTAATCCAGGAAACTCAGCTAATCTTCTGGGGACCCAGGTTCAAATTCCACCATAGCATTTAGTAGCACTTCAATTGAATTTAAAAAAATCTATTGATGACCATAAAACCTTTGCTGATTGTCAGGAAAGTCCCATTTTGCTCACTAATTTCCTTCCCAGTGCAAGTTCATAGTCCCTTGGAAGTGAAGTTGCAATAGACAGGAAGTGAAGGAGGTATTTAGTACGCTTGCCTTTATTGGTCAGTGCTTTGAGTATAGGAGTTGGGAAATCATGTTGTGGCTGTACAGGACATTGGTTTGACCACTTTTGGAGTACTACATGCAATTCTGGTCTCCTTGCTATTGGAAAGATGTTATGAAAATAGAAAGGGTTCAGAAAAGATTTACAAGGATGTTGCCAGGGTTGAAGAGTTTGAGCTATAGGGAGAGACTGAATAGGCTGGGGTTATTTTCTCTGGAGCGTTAGAGCCTGAGGCGTGACCTTATTTAGGTTTTTAAAATCATGAGTGGCATGAATGGGTGAATAGGCAAGGTCTTTACTCCGGGTAGGGGAGTCAAAACTAGAGGGGCATAGGTTTAAGGTGAGAGGGGAAAGATTTAAAAGGGACCTCAGGGACAATTTTTTTTCATACAGAGGATAGTGAATGTATGGAATGAGCTGCCAAAGGAAGTGGAGGCTGGTACAATTACAACATTTAAAAGGCACCTGGATGGATAAATGAGAAGGAAAGGTTTGGAGGGATATGGGCCAAATGCTGGCAAATGGGACTAGATTTGTACAGGATATCTGGTTGACATAGACAAGTTGGACTGAAGGGTCTGTTTCCGTGCTGTGCACCTCTATGACTCCCTGGAGGACATCTGCCATCCTCACCTGGTTGTGCCTACATGTGACTCCAGACCCATAGCAACATGGTTGACTTTCAACTACCCTCTGAAATGGCTTAGTAAGCCTTCAGTTTAAAGGCAGCGAGGGACAGCCAATTAAATAACAAAGATGTGTACTTTCTGAATAAACAAGGTGTAGAGCTGGAT
>NW_025980538.1:0-5650 GCF_021869965.1 Rhincodon typus | reverse complement strand
AACTTCTATCAGGTCGCCCCTCAACCTCCTGCATTCCAGTGAAAACAGACCCAGTCTATCCAGCCTTTCTTCACAACTAAATTCTCCCATATCAGGTAACATCCTGGTAAGAGATAGTAGAAACTGCAGATGCAGATGCTGGAGAAAGCCTCTCTGCTCCTATGATGCTGCTTGGCCTGCTGTGTTCATCCAGCCCTGCACCTTGTTGTCTCGGATTCTCCAGCATCTGCAGTTCCTACTATATCTGAAAGTTCTTGTCTGGTATCTTTAAAATTTGTCTTACTCCAATTAAAAACTTTAACTTTTATGGAAGGCTTATCCTTTTCCATAATCAATTTGAAACTAATAGAATTATGATTGCTACCTACTATGATCACCTACTTTTACTTCAGTCACCTGCCCTGCCTTATTGCCTAAAAGAAGGTCCAGTTTTTCTCCTTTTCTAATAGAAGCATCCACATATTGATAAAGAAAATTTTCTTGAACACATTTGATAAATTCTTCACCATCCAAACCTTTAACATTATAGTAGTCACAGTCAATGTTTGGAAAATTAAAACCCCCCATACATATATCTGAGATCTCCCTACATACTTGTTTCTGAATTTCTCTCTTACTACTTGGGATGGGGGGCGATGTAATACAATCCCATCAAAGTGATTTTTCCTTTCTTATTTGTAATTTCTACCCATGCATTTTCACTGAATGATTTTCAGAAATATCTTCCCTAGTTACAGCAGTAATGTATTCTTTAATCAAAACTGCCACCCCAACCCCCATCTTGCCTCCTTTTCCGTCCTTCTTATAGCATCTAAGATCCAGAACATTGAGCCGCCAGTCTTGTCCATCCCTCAGCCAAGTTTCTGTGATAGCTATGATATCCCAATCCCACGTTTGTAGACATGCCCTGAGTTCATCAGCCTTACCTGTAAGACTCTTTGCATTGAAATAAATACAATTTAGTTCTTCAGAGTTATTACATACTCTGACTCACTCTTGTCTTTCTCTTCTATTTGACGTGCTGTCCTCACATTCAGAACTTACTCCATCAATCCTTCCATTTATACTGCTACTTGGAATTCCTCCACTCACCTTCTCTATCAGTATAAAGTCTCCCTTAATGGAATGAGCAAATCTCCCTGCTAAGGTATCGGTCCTTTTCCAGTTCAGGTTAGACCCATCCTTTTCTATCCCAAAAGACATTCCAATTGTCCAAAAACCTAATCCCTGAACAATACCCCAGCTCTTCAGCCATTGATTTATCTCCTTTAACCTTTTATTCCTTCCCTCATTGGAGTTTGGCATTGGCAGTAAACCAGAAATTACTACTTTTCAGGTTTTATATTTTAATCTTCTACCTAGCCTCTTAAAGTCACTCTGTACTGCTTTAATCTTTTCCCTAAAAATGTCATTCCTGCCAATGTGTACAATCATTTCTGGATTCTCAATCTCACCATTATCAATAGGCTTGAAATGTTTAGAAATGTCCTTAATCCTATCAACAAACCATCCTAAATTTACGCTCAGTGCCACAGAATCACCTGTCTATGCCACAGGCAGAAGAGTCCCCTATAACAATAATTCTATTAAATCTTGTCAAATGCTGCCTTAACATAAGAATCGTTCCAAACGTTCAACAACTGATTGGCCCTTCCATTTTCCTCAGACAGATTATCCCCTTCAAATGTTCCAAAAACTGAATTTCTATTTGAGAGAGAAATAGCCACCAGAGACTTATGAACTACCTTTTTCTCTTTCCTCACAGTCACCCATCTATCTGACTGATCCTGCTGGGTAATAACTTTTCTAAATCTACTAGCTATCTCTCTCTGTACCTTATATATGGCCTTAATAACATTAAACCTGAAAAAAAGGATGTTTCAATAACACCTTATATATAAAATAAACTACCTTTCATTACCTACAGAAAATAATGTTAAAATGGAAAAAAATTAGAAATATCTATATCTATATCTATCTATCTATATATCAGGAGCTTCATAGAGCCATGCTTTTGGTATCTGCCCTATTGTCTCTTTATATGGCTCAATGCCAGGTTTTTTTAGACATTCTTATGAATAACCTTGAGACAAGGGAGGTGATGGCCTAATGGTATTATCACTGGACTATTAATTCCAAGACCCATGTAATGTTCTGGGGCCACAGTTCAAATCCCACCATGGGAGATGGTAGAAATTAAATCCATTAACAAAAATCTGGGCTCAGGGTGTAATCATGACCATGAATCAATTGTCGGGGGGGAAAAAACCCATTTGGTTCACTAATGTTGTTGAGGGAAGGAAATCTTTACCTGGTCTGGCCTATATGTGACTCCAGACCCTCAGCAATGTGGTTGACTCCTAACTGCCCTCTGGGGTAATTAGGGATGGGCAATAAATGGCCAACAATGCCCACATCCCATGATGAAAAGAATTGATGATATTAGGAGAGGTACGTAAATCCAAGCTGTTTTTACGTGTAACTCCAATCTTTCCTTTTCAAAGCCTTTTTCATGATTTCAGAGTATAGTGTTTGCAAGGATTGCAATGAATGGATTGAATGGCCTCTTCTCATTTCATGCTGTCTTACAATGTACACTTACTAATCACAGCACGGCTAGATGTCAATTGGGACAGCAGGATTCTTTCAAAAGCAGGTATCAAAAAACTATTTGCTATTTTAATTTTATTGTATGGTACACAGTACAGATCACACACGAAACTATTATGACAACAGGGTAAGCGGTTGCTTTGTAAAGATTAATTGGAACAGGTTTTCACTCTACACTATAATATGGTGATCTCAAGCTGAGTAATCAAGACTTGATATTCTTGTCACAGAGATGTTACAACAATAAAACTCTGGTGAATGTTTCCCACAGGAACAAATCGAATGTTTGTTTTTTTTTGTTTAAGTTCACAGCCATGTTCCCAAGCTTGATTTTGTTAATTATTATATTGTACGAGCATTGTGACGTCTGAAGTAAAATACAATAGAGCTGCAAAAATCTGCTTAACACTTAAAATGAATGGCAAACATGGTTTGTCGAAGGGGGATTTTGTGGAGAAACAAAATCAGAAATTGCTGGAAAAACTCAACAGGTCTGGCAGCATCTGTGGAGAGAATAAGCAGAGTTCACATTTTGGATCCAGCGACGGTCCTGCAGAATAAATTAATTTTGTGTAGCAGGTTGGCTGGGTGTTTGTGTAGTGATTAGAACGAGGTCAGCCAGGTGGATCTCATAGGATATGAGTTCCCTGATTGGGGCTGTTAATCTGGTCCAATCAGGGAGCCCTGGCTGACAGCTATAAGTAGGAATGTCAAGGATTCTGCACACTCTAGGAGCTGGGTTTGAGCTTGTTGGGTCAGTGCCATGTACTATGTATGTGTAAATAAAGGGTGACTCAGTGATGGGACACCAGCCTTCGTGGAGTTATTTCAGCTTGGTGCAAATTTTGCATTCAATTTTATGTTACAAGTAGTTATTATTATTTTACTACTGTGATGGGTTACACATCCAAAGAAAGGACAGGAAAGTGGATATGAGGAATGTCAGATCAGCAATGATCCTATTGAATGGTGGAGCAGATTTGAGGGGCTGAATGGCCTACTCAAAGACACGCATTAAGGTCAGGGATTCGCCTCTTTGCTGTTTTGTTATAAGCACGAAACCGTCATATCTCAGCTGGCTAGCTCTGGTTCTATTCCTGCTTTTGGCATGAATTGCCCACATCAGGCTTGCTCTTTTGATGGACAGATTTGTTTAACTTCAATCTGTCTTTTGTTAACTTATCTAGAGATTGTGTTGATCCATTTGGCATGGACATGGATTACATATCCCTGACAGAGATAATGTAAATCCTACACATGATATAGAGGCTATTACAGTTGCTGCAGCAGTAACAACTTGGATTAATTTGGAGCTTTTGATGCAAAGAAAAATGTCCCAAGGCATTTGACAGGAATATAATCAGACAAATACCAACATGAAAGCAAAGTCATTCTAAAGAATATCTTTAAAGGAGAAGAGAAAAATGGAGAGTGCTATAGAATACTGGAGTTATTCAGCAGGATGGCTGGAGGCTCAACGACTAGCAAAGGAATTCAGGATGCACGAGAATCTAGAACTGAAAAATTCCTTACAGAGGGCTCCGGGGCAAGAAGGATCTGACTCCATGAATGCATTTCAGCCCAGGAATGAGAAATTTAACATGTTGCTGCACTGACAACTGAAATGAACGGTGAAAGCCAAACACATTTTTGACTTCCTTTATTCCTGGTCAAAGTTCAAAGGAGTATATTGATACACAGCCAGTTTCCAAGCTCTTCTGAGGCTATTAAGGATGGAGAAAATGAGCCTATGGAGGGAGAAGTATCCCCCCAAGGTTATTCTTAATAAGAACACTATCAGTGTCATGCCTCATGAAGGCAGTGTGCTGGAAATAAAACCCTGAGATTCCTGGAAACATCACAAAAGTTAATGATTTTAAAAAGTGTTTGGAATTCCTTGATTTATTTATCTTTTTAGTCTCGGTTGACAGGTTTCTGTATTTCAAAAGAATTGCTACTTATTACAAGTAAGTAGATTCTAACACAGGTAAACAACTGTGAAATGTTAACATGTAACTCTCTGAGTTAAACCCCTCACTAATTTTTAAAACTTCCCCGACATAGAAACAGACATAGACAAACAAAATAAAAGTGAGTGCTATGGATGGAGGTGAAAACTGGGAAGGCGGTTCAATGGTCCTTGTCCACAGGGTGCACTGAGGTGATCCTTTTGGTTTGTCAGAACATTCTGCTCCTCCATCTTCCTTCTCCAGGGACCTTCACTGACTTAAAGGAGGCACAGGGTGACTGGCTTACACTTATAATGTCACTGGTTTATTGGCTAAAAGCCACCGGCTACAACAACTGACAAGGGAAATAAACTGGCTTTCTTCAGGCTTGAGGCACTTTTTTTTAACTACAGACGAAAATACAGCTTCATCCTTTTTAGAGGTTCAATGGCTTCAGGCTAAATATTCACATCCAAAAGCTGCTCAGCTACCTGTGAGCCAACCACACAGTTGTTGACAGGCAAAAGACCAACATTGACAATGGGTCATCACTGCACAAACCAATCAGCTACTTGTTACCGGTTATATCTCCTTGTGGTTATCCTCCCATTGGCTTCAGCTTGTCTACAGTCCATCCCCCATTGCTTGAACAAGCAGCAGTATAAACAGCATTTACAATGATTGTCAGCTTACTTGCTTTGTAAAATTGTAGTAATCCTTTCCATAATTGCTTGTTTTTAAAAACAGTCTTTACCCATTATCACTCTACAATCAATAAATGCAGAAAAATAAAACAATACAATATTACATTAGTTTTGGATCATAGCTGTAATTTTATGTATTTGAATAGAATTAGCTACAGTTCTGTTGAGAAAAAAATACAATCTCCAGTATTGTTTCAGAGATAGTAGGAACTGCAGATGCTGGAGAATCTGAGATAACAAGGTGTAGAGCTGGATGAACACAGCAGGCCAAGCAGCATCAGAGGAGCAGGAAGGCTGACATTTCAGTCCTTCATTTCTGAAGAAGGGTCTAGGCCCAAAACATCAGCTTTCCTGCTCCTCTGATGCTGCTTGGCCTGCTGTGTTCAT
>NW_025980537.1:0-5650 GCF_021869965.1 Rhincodon typus | reverse complement strand
TGTCTCAATCAAATAAGCATGTTCGTCAAACCATCATCAAAACTACAGTAATTTGGTGAAGTTCAGATTTTGGTGTCCTGAAGAGCTTAACTCGCTACAATAAGCATTTTAATCCAACCAGCATCAAAAGTTGTGTCATTTGATGAAGTTGAGGTTTTAGCTTTCTGAAGGGCTTAACTCGCTGAAATAGTCATATTAGCCAAAACAACATCAATATTTGAGTCATTTGGTGAAGTTGAGATTTTGATCTTCGGAAGTGCTTACCTCATGAAATAAGCAAGTCATGCAAACCAACATCAAGAACTAACTCATTTGGTGAAGTGAGTTATTGGTCTTCTGAAGTGCTTATCGGAGTGAATAAAGCATATTAGTCAAAGCGGCATCAAAAATTAAGTCAAATAGTGAAGTTGAGATTTTTGATTTCGGAAGTGCTTATCTCACTGAAATAAGCATTTTAGTCCAACCAGCGTGCACGGTTAGGTTCTCGTGGTTAAGTTGATATTTTTGCCTTCTGAAGTGCTTATCTGACTCAAATAAGCATGTTAGTCAAACAAACATCGAAATTTGAGTCATTTTGTTAAGTTCAGATTTTGGACTTCTGAAGTGCTTAACTCGCTGAAAGAAGCATTTTAATGCAAGCAGCATCTAAAGTTGAGTCTTTTGGTGAAGTTGAGATTTTGATCTTCTGAAGTGCTTAACTCGCTGAAATAAGAATGCTAGTCAAACGAACGTAAAAACTTGAGTTATTTGGTGAAGTTCAGATTTTAATCTTCTGAAGTTTTTACCTCACCGAAGTAAGCATTTTAGTCTAACCAGAATCATAAATCATGTCATTTGGTGAAGTTCAGATTTTTTGGCTTCTGAGGTGCTAAACTCGCTGAAATAATGATTTTAATTTAACCAGCATCAAAAGTTAAGTCAATGGGTGAACTTGAGATTTTAGTCTTCGGATATGCTCATCTCACTGAAATAAGCACGTTCCTCAAACAAACATCAAAATTTGAGTTATTTGGTGAAGTTCAGATTTTGGTCTACTGAAGAGCTGAACTCGCTGAAATAAGCATTTTCTTCGAACCAGCTACAAAAGTTGAGTCATTTGGTGAAATTGAGATCTTAGCCTTCTGAAGTGCTTAAATCGCTGAAGTAAGCATGTTAGTCAAACCAATATCAAAACTTGAGTCATTTGGTGAAGTTCAGATTTTGGTTTTCTGGAGTGATTATCTCACTGACATAAGCATGTTAGTCCAAACAGCATGAAAAATTAAGTCATTTGGTGAAGTTGTAAATTTTTGTCGTCTGAGGTACTTATCTCGCTGAATTAAGCATTTCAGTCAAACCAGAATCAAAAGTTGAGTCATTTGGGGAAGTTGAGAATTTTATCCTCTGAAGTGCTCAACTCGCTGACATAAGCATGTTAGTCAAACGAACATAAAATTTGTGTCATTTGATGAAGTTCAGATTTTAATCTTCGGAAGTGCTCACCTCGCAGAAATAAGCATTTTAATTTAACCAGCACCAAAAGTTAGGTCATCCGGTGAAGTTGAGATTTTAGTCTTCGGATATGCATATCTCACTGAAATAAGCACGTTAGTCAAAACAACATCAAAAGATGAATCATTTGTTGAAGTTGAGATTTTTGTTTTTTGAAGTGCTTATCTCACTCAAATATGCATGTTACTCAAAATAACATCAAAAGTTGAGTTATTTGGTGAAGTCGAGATTCTTCACTTCTGAAGTGCTTGTTTCACTGGAAGAAGACTAGTCAGTCCAACATCAAAATTTTAACAATTTAGTGAAGTTCAGATTTTGGTCTTCTGAAGTACTTTTCCACTGGAATAAGCATGTTAGTTAAAATAACGTCAAAAGTTGAGTGTCTTGTTGAAGTTGAGATTTTGGTCTTCTGCTATGCTTATCTCGCTGAAATAAGCACGCTGGTCAAAATAATATCAAAAGTTGTGGCATTTGGTGAAGTTGAGATATTGATCAACTGAAGTGCTTAACTCTCTGAAATGAGCATGTTAGTCAAACTAACATCAAAAATAGAGTCATTTGGTGAAGTTCAGATTTTTGGTTTCTGAGTGGCTTAACTCGCTGAAATAAGCATTTTAATTTAACCAGCATCAAAAGTTAGGTCATCTGGTGAAGGTGAAATTTCAGCGCTGAAATAAGCACGTTCGTCAAAACAACATCAAAAGTTGAGTCATTTGGTGAAGTTGAGATTTTTGATTTCTGAAGTGCTTATCTCACTGAAGTAAGCCTGTCATTGAAAGCAACATCAAAACTTGAGTCATTTGGTGAAGTTCAGATTTTGGAGTACCGAAGACCTTAACTCGCTGAAATAAGCATTTTGTTCCAACCAGCATCAAAAGTTGAGTCATTTGGTGAAGTTGAGATCTTAGCCTTCTGAAGTGCTTAAATCGATGAAATAAGCATGTTAGTCAAACCAACATCAAAACTTGAATCATTTGGTGATGTGGAGATTTTTGACTTTTGAAGTGCTTATCTCACTCAAATAAGCATGTCAGTCGAAGCAACATCAAAACTTGAGTCATTATGTGAAGTTCAGATTTAGGTCTTCTGAAGTGCTTATCTCACTCAAATATGCATGTTACTCAAAACAACATCAACAGTTCAGTCATTTGGTGAAGTCGAGATTCTTCACTTCTGAAGTGCTTGTTTCACTGGAAGAAGCCTGGTAGTCAGTCCGACATCAAAATTTTAGCCATTTAGCGAAGTTCGGATTTTGGTCTTCTGAAGTACTTTTCCACTGGAATAAGCATGTTATTCAAAATAGCGTCAAAAGTTGAGTGTCATGTTGAAGTTGAGATTTTGGTCTCCTGCTATGCTTATCTCGCTGAAATAAGCATGCTGGTCAAAATAATATCAAAAGTTTTGGCATTTGGTGAAGTTGACATTCTTCAATTCTGAAGTGCTTATTTCACTGGAGGAAGCCTGTTAGTCAATCCAACATCAAAATTTGAGTCATTCAGTGAAGTTCAGATTTTGGTCTTCAGCTATGCTTATCTCGCTGAAATAAGCACGTTAATTAAAACAACATCAAAGGTTGTGTCATTTGGTGAAGTTGAGGTTTTAGCCTTCTGAACTGCTTGCCTCATGAAATAAGCATGTCATTAAAACCAACATCAAAAGCTAAC
Organism: Rhincodon typus; assembly: GCF_021869965.1. Lineage (NCBI taxonomy): Eukaryota > Metazoa > Chordata > Chondrichthyes > Orectolobiformes > Rhincodontidae > Rhincodon > Rhincodon typus. The sequence continues at coordinate 2,495 of NW_025980537.1, read as the reverse complement.
TCATTTCTTCTGAAGTGCTTCGCTGAGTGAAATAAGCATGTTAGTCAAAGCAGTATCAAAAATGAAGTCAGATGGTGAAGTTGAGATTTTTGACTTCTGAATGCTTATCTCACTGAAATAAGCTTGTTAGTCCAACCAGCGAGCAAAGTTAGGTCCTTTGGTGAAGTTGGGATTTTTGACTTCTGAAGTGCTTATCTCAATCAAATAAGCATGTTAGTCAAACCATCATCAAAGCTACAGTCATTAGGTGAACTTCAGGTTTTGGTGTTCTGAAGAGTTTCACTCGCTACAATAAGCATTTTAAACTAACCAGCATCAAAAGTTGTGGTGTTTGATAAAGTTGAGGTTTTGATCTTCAGAAGTGCTTGCCTCATGAAATAAGCATTTCATTCAAACCAACATCAAAAACTAACTCATTTGGTGAAGTGAGAGATTGGTCTTTTGAAGTTCTTATCTGAGTGAAATAAGCATGCAAGTCAAAGCAGCATCAAAAGTTGAGTCATTTGGTGAGGTTGAGATTTTGATCTTCTGATGTGTTTATCTCAAAGACGTCAACATGTCATTCAAACCAGCATCAAAAACTAATTAATTTGATGAAATTGAAATATTGGTCTCCTGATCTGATTACCTGAGTGAAATAAGCGTGTTAGTCAAAACAGCATCAATAATTAAGTCGTTTGATGAAGTTCAGATTTTTGAATTCTGAAGTGCTTATCTCACTCAAATAAGCTTGTTAGACAAACAAACATCGAAACTAGAGTCATTTTGGGAAGTTGAGATTTTGGATTTCTGAAGTGATTAACTCAGTGAAAGATACATTTTAATCCAAACAGCATCAAAAGTTGAGCCATTTGGTGAAGTTGAGATTTTGGTCTTATTGAAGTGCTTTTCCCACTGAAATAAGCATGTTAGTCAAAACAGCATCAAAAGTTGAGTGTCTTGTTGAAGTTGAGATTTTAGTTTTCTACTATGCTTATCTCGCTGAAATAAGCAGGTTAGTCAAAACAATATCAAATGTTGTGATACTTGGTGAAGTTGAGATTTTGATCTTCTGAAGTGCTTCACTCGCTGAAATGAGCATGTTCGTAAAACTAACATCAAAAATTGAGTCATTTGGTGAAGTTCAGATTTTTATCTTCTCAAGTGCTTATCTTTGTGAAGTAAGAATTTTAATCCAACCAGCATCAAAAATGATGTCATTTGGTGAAGTTGAGATTTTTGCCTTCTGAAGTGCTTATCTCACTCAAATAAGTGGTTCAGTCAAAACAACATCAAAAGTTGAGTCATTTGGTGAAGTTGAGATTTTTGACTTCGGAAGTGATTATCTCACTCAAGTAAGCATGTTGGTCAAACCAACATCAAAACTTGAGTCATTTGGTGAAGTTCAGATTTTGGTCTTCTGAAGTGCTTAACTCGCTGAAAAAAATGCATTTTAATTCAACCAGCATTAAAAATTACGTCATTTTGTAAAGTTGAGATTTTTGACTTCTTCAGTGCTCATCTCACTGAAATAAGCATTTCAGTCCAATCAGCATCAAAAGTTATGTCCTTTGGTGAAGTTGAGATTTCAGTCTTCTGATATGCTGATCTCGCTGAAATAAGCCTTTTAGTCCAACCAGATTCCAAAGTTAGGTCCTTTGGTGAAGTTCTGATTTTTGACTTCTGAAGTGCTTACCTCGCTGAAATAATTATTTTAATCTGACCAACATCAAAAATTAAGTCATTTGGTGAAGTTGAGATTTTTGCCTTCAGAAGTGCTTATCTCACTCAAATATGCATGTTAGTCAAAACAACATCAAAAGTTGAGTCATTTGGTGAGGTTGAGATTTTGATCTTCTGATGTGCTTATCTCAAAGGAATCAACATGTCATTCAAACGAATATCAAAAACGAATTCCTTTGGTGAAGTTGAAATATTGGTCTTCCGATGTGATCATCTGAGTGAAATAAGCGTGTTAGTCAAAACGGCATCAATAATTAAGGCGTGTGATGAAGTTGAGATTTTTGAATTCTGAAGCGCTTATCTCACTCAAGTAAGCATGTTAGTCGAACAAACATCAAAACTTGAGTCATTTTGGGAAGTTCAGATTTTGGATTTCTGAAGTGCTTAACTCGCTGAAAGAAGCGTTTTAATCGAACCAGCATCAGAAGTTGAGTCATGTGGTGAAGTTGAGATCTTAGCCTTCTCCAGTGCTTATCTTACTGAAATAAGCATGTCAGTCAAAACGGCATTATAAATTAAATCATTTGGTGAGGTTGAGATTTTTGACTTCTGAAGCGCTTATCTGACTCAAATAAGCATGTTAGTCATAATAGCATCAACATTTAAATCATTTGGTGAAGTAAAGATTTTTGACTTCTGAAGTGCTTATCTCACTGAAATAAGACTTTTAGTCAAATCAGCATCGTAAGTTAGGTCCTTTGGTGAAATTGAGATTTTAGTATTCTGATATGCTTATCTCGCTAAATTAAGCACGTTATTCAAAACAACATCAA
>NW_025980536.1:0-5650 GCF_021869965.1 Rhincodon typus | reverse complement strand
TGCTTGGCCTGCTGTGTTCATCCAGCTCTACACCTTGTTATCTCAGATACTAGTGGGTATAGGTTTGAGGTGAGGAGGGGGAACATTTAAAGGAGATACATGAAGAGAATTTTTTTGTTTACAGAGCGTGATAGGTGCCTAGAACACAATGCCAGGGATGGTGGTAGAAGCAGATATAATAGCAATGTTTAAGAAGTATTTAATTCACATGACCGGGCAGAGAACAGAGGGATACAGACCATATGCAAGCAGGTGTGTTTAGTTTAGAATGGCAACATGGCAGAGACATGGTCAGCCGAAGGGCCTGTTCCTGTGCTGTACTGTTCTATGTTCCTCTATGTTCTGTGTATATAGGTAATGGATAGTTCTTCAAAAAACTTGCATGACTTAGTTACTGTGCATTCCTTCAAGGTGTAAAAAATCAATTAACAGTAGCTACCAAAGGAAACATAAGATTCAAAGAAAAGGCTTATAAAATTGCAAGAAAAAGCAGTAATTTGGAGGATTGTGAGGATTATAGAATAAAGCAAAGAAGGACCAAACAGCTAACAAGGAAAGGGAGAGTAGAATATGAATGCAATCTAGCAAAAAAAAACTCATAAAAAGTGTAAAACTGTAAAAACTGACTTTAAAAGCTTCTGTGGTATATAGAGAGGAAACATTTGATTGAAACAAATGTGGGTCCTTTAAAGGCAGCGTTAGGAGAATTTATAATGGGGAATAAAGAAATGGCGGGGACGTTAAATGGTAATGTTGTATCTTATTTTCGCCAAGGAAGATATCAGAAATCTCCCTGAAATGGAGATTGAAGTGGCTAGGAGGTAGTTGAAGGAAATTAACATGAGTAGGAAGATTGTACTGGTGAAATCATGGAGCTATTTAATCCCCAAGACCTGATGTTCTTCATCCCAGAGTATTGATATATGTGCTATAGAGATAGTCAACGCATTCGTGATTATCTTCCAAAATTCTATAGATTCTGGAATGATCAGTACTTGGACCCTAGCTTTTCACAAAATACTTCAATAATTTGGAAGTGGGATCAAATGTAATACTTCTAAATTTGTAGATTATACAAAGCTAAGTAGGAATATGTGTTGTGACAAGGATGATGTGAAGGTGTTGGTATTGGACAGGGGTCAGCAAAGTCAGAAGTCACATGACACTAGGTTATAGCCCAACAGGTTTATTTTAAATCACAAGCTTTTGGAGCATATCTCCTTCAACAGGTGAAGTGAGAGGGAAGTGCACAGACACAGAATTTATAGGCAGAGAGATCAAAAGATCATATGAATGACATGAGTGGAGTGTCGAATAATAAGTCTCTGCAAGTGATCAAAAGTGTCAGTGTGAGTAAAGTGTCAACAGGTGAATAACAAACGAAGGGATGACCTATAATCTGATTAAATGAGACAGAGAGATAATTACAAAAGATTGAAAAAAGGTCATGCTGGAGACAAACCAAATGACTGGAATAACATGAGAGGTGTAAGAGTCGCATGTGGAGGGTCTAACCAAAGTAATAAGTAATCCAAAACTGTACAAACTAATTAAGGTAGGGAGATCATAATCTGTCAAGGTGATGGTGTCAAAACAGCACAGCAAGGAAGATTTTACAGATAAAGAACAGTGTAGTGGGGTCACATGTAGCATGACCTGTACCCATGAAGATGGCCTCAACCGTGATCTTGGGTTCATGTCGCACTACATGTGACCCCACCACACTGTTTTGTATCTGGAAAACCTTACTGTCCTGTTTTGACGTCATCACTTCGACAAATTGTTATGATCTCTCTACCTTAATTAGTTTGTACAGCTTTGGATTACTTATTACTTTCATTAGACTCTCCGCATGTGACTCCGGTCATCTGGATTGTCTCCAGCACTATCTTATTTTTAATTTTTTGTAATTATCTTTTTGCCTCATTTACTCAGATTAGAAGTCATCCCCTTGCTTGTTATTCAGCTGTTGACACTTTACTCAGGCCGCATGACATTTTTGATCACCTGTAAAAAAATTTGACACTTCACTCACACAACTTGCATGATCTTTTGATCTCTCTCTGCCTATAAATTCTGTGTGTGCTTCTCTCTCAATTCACCTGATGAAGGGGCTACGCTCCAAAAGATTATGATTTTTGATAAACCTGCTGGACTATAACCTTGTGTCATGTGACTTCTGACTATGTTGAAGATGTAATGCAGGTCCAGGAAGATTTGAATAGGCTTGGTGAATGGGCAGTGATGGAATATAATGTAGAAACGTGAGGCTATCCACTTTGGTAGGAGGAACAGATGTGCTGAGTATTTCTTAAATGGCATGAGGTTGGAAATTGTAAATGTACAAAGGGACTTGGAATCTGTTGACAAATCTCTGAAGGCTAATATTACAGGTGCAGCAAATTATTAGGAAGGTCAATGGAATGTTCGCCTTTATTGCAAGAGGATTTGAGAACAGGAATAGTGAAGTATTGCTTCAATTGTATAGGTGCTTGATTAGATTGCATCTCGAGTACTGAATGCAGTTTTGGTCTGCTTATTTCAGGAAAGATATCATTGCACAAGGAAGTGAATGAAGGTTCATCCGACTTGTTCCTGGGATGGCAGGACAGTCCTATGAAAAGTGATTGGGCCTGTATTCTCCAGACTTTTAATGAATGTGAGATGATCTAATGTATAATATATTTAAAGGGATACATGGAGTAGGTGGAGGTAAGATGTTTTACTGGGGTGGGGAGCAATTTAAAGATAAACAAGATGCCACTTAGATCTGGGCTGAGAATATTTTTTTAAACTCAGAGAGTAGTGACCCTTTGGAACATTCTACTTCAGAGGGTTGTGGAAGCTCAGCCTTTGAATATGTTTAAGGTACAGAGTGATAGATTTCTGATTACCAGTGGCATACAGGGTTATGGCTTATGGAGACAAGGTGAGTAAAAGGTATTGAATTGTTTGATAAATCTGATTTATGCCCTGACCAGTCAGAGTTAACCTCTCTGGCTTAAATTTTAAACAAAGTCTGGTGTTAACTGTCAATCCGCATTAATGGCTTCATTCTCGATGGCAACACCTACTTTCAGAATCTACTTGCCAATCAATCAGACTTTCCGCTCGTGCAGTATAAATGAATTGTGTTTTGTATTTCTAGGAAATGTCCTAATGAGTGCAAGACAAAAAGCTTTGATAATATGGGGTTTTTCAGCAACACCTGAGTTCAATACTAGCAAATGAGGATAATGGAAAGAACTCATTATCTTGATTTCTTTCAATGTGTATTTTGGTTCATGTGAGTTTTTGCAAAAATTATTCTGTTCTTTGTTCTCAGGAACATTATTAGAACTAATCTTTTCTCATGGGAAAAAAAATCCTCCACCTCCTGCACTTCCTGGTTTCCAAGGTATGCTCCTGAAAAGTAACAAAAATGAAACTAATCTTGGCATTATCTGATTACTCTACAATTTGGCAACTTTGCTTCCAAACAGCTTCCTTCCCCCAAATCCTGGTTTAAAAAGTGTGATGATAGAGATGTCAACACATTTTAATTTTTACATTTTATAGTGGAGGCTTGGGTGACTTCAAAGTTGAGAGGAGAAAATGGTGTCAGATGAGAACCAACCTCAGTCAATTTTCAAGTATTTCCACCTAATAAAAAAAAGATTAAAATCAAGCTGTCTCTTCTATTTAAATCCATCCATTAAAGTTTGGGAAAATGTAAAGTTGCTTATTTTGGAAGGGAGAACAAAGTAGCTATTACTTACAAAGAGAAAAATTGCAGGAAGTTGCAACTTGAAGGGACTTGGGGTTACTTGTGCATGAAACACAGAAAGCTAGCAAACACATGCGGCAGTTAATCAGGAAGGCTAATGGATTGTTTTTTTCAAGGAGGTTGGAAGGTAGTAGGGAAGTCTTACTTCAAATGAACAAGGTGCTAGTGAGACCACATTTGGATTATTAATATCAGTTCTGCACCCTTTATTTAAGGAAAGATATCATTTCATTGAATGCAGTTGAGAGAAGTTGCATTCGGATGATCCCTGGTATGAAGCGATTGTCTTATGAGCGGGGTAGATGGGTGCGGGTATGGGGTTGAACGCTGTCGGTGAGGGGTGTAGGTTTTGGTCTTTTAGGAATAAAAACAGAAGTTGCTGGAAAAGCTCTGGCAGCATCTGTGATGAAAAAAATTCAGTGTTAATGTTTCGGGGTCCGGTGACCTTCCCCTTTCAGTTTAAACAGGTTAAGACTATACTCATTAGAATTTAGAAAAATGAGAAGGGTCTGAGGCATCTTAAGTGGGTTGACAGGGTAAATGCTGAGAGGATGTTTCTCCTTATCTATAGGACCAGAGTGCATGGTCGAAGAGTGAAGTGTTAAATTCAGGTGAATTTCATCTCTGAGGGTTGTATATCTTTGGAACTCCTTGCCAGAGAGAACTGTGGGGCAGAGTCCTTGTGTATCCCTAAGGCTAAGATAGATTCTTGATCAATAGAAGAATCAAGGGGTATGGGAAAAAGTAGGAAAATGGATATGAGGAATATTGGATCAGCCAAATTCTGTTGAATGGCAGAGCAAACTTGAGTGGTCAAATGGTCTCCTGTTCCTATTTCTCATGATTTTAAAACAATGCAGAATGGGTGTCTTTATGCCCTGCCCAAGTTTCTTTTTCAATTAAGGCTTTGTAAAAATGATCTATGGACTGTAAGAACAGTTCAGTATAATCCACTTTGTATCAAATTCGTATCTGCAGTGCTCTACCTGTACCATTCAAATCTGCAATCAGTACTGATCTAAAAGGTGATTTCGAAGCATTGACTCCAAATCTCTTGCTGCAATATGCTTACTACCAGTTCCTAACCATCAGGAGCAGCGCTGGACCATATTAGAAAATGCAGGCCTCTTTGATCTGAACTAAAATCCAATTTAGCTTAGTTGTGGAGTTTACCTGATATATGCCAAATATTTCCAGTTATCACAAAGCATATAAGTATCTCTTGTCTCCTTTGCTTTTGACTCAAAATTAGAAATATTTGTGTTATTGAATAGTTAAGATCGAATAGTGTTTTTGCAATCTTTATCTCAATTTTGTTGAAAAGTTTCTTATTGTCTCAAACAATGAGTGACTATCAAATATTCTGCATTAATACACTACTTACAAATGCAAAAAAATGGTTATTTAGTAGGTCAGCTAAAAATTGTTGGTGTAGCGGACAACGAGGAAGGTTACTTCAGAGTAAAACGGGATCTTGATCAGATGGTCCGATAGACTGAGAAGTGGCAGATGGAGATTAATTTAGATAAATGTGAGGTGCTGCATTTTGGAAGGGCAAATCAGGGCAGGACTTTTACACTTAGTGGAAGATCCTGGGGAGTATTGCTGAACAAAGAGACCTTGGAATGCAGGTTCACAGCTCCTTAAAAGGAGAGTCGCAGGTAGACAGTGTACTGAAGAAGTCGAATCAGAGATAGTAGGAACTGCAGATGCTGGAGAATCCGAGACAACAAGGTGCAGGGCTGGATGAACACAGCAGGCCAAGCAGCATCATAGGAGCACAGTCGTTTGATTTACTTGCCCTCATTGCATTGAGTATAGGAGTTGGGAGGTCATGTTGCGGCTATACAGGACATTGGTGAGGCCACTTTTGGAATACTGCAT
>NW_025980535.1:0-5651 GCF_021869965.1 Rhincodon typus | reverse complement strand
TAAAGGATGAGATTTTTGAATACTTGCAAGTGTATGGTAAAATAGGGCAAAGTCAGCACGGCCTAATCAAGGGGAGGTCATGCCTGATAAATCTGTTAGAATTTTTTGAGGAGGAAACAAGCAGGGTTGATCAAGGAGAGCCCATGGATGTTATCTACCTGGGCTTCAAGAAGGCCTTGGACAAGGTACCACACGGGAGACTCCTGAGTAAGGAATTCTCCAAGGAATAAAGTTCTACCCTGGCCAACCTAGAATATGCGAATTACGTTGAAATTAAGAGAGTTATTGTCACTGGACTCAAAGTGCTCTCTCTGACAGACACTTCAGTCACTTGCCCAAACTCGTTTCTTAAGAGGAGGTCCAGTGTTGCACCCTCCCAAGTAGGGCCCTATACATATTGACTTAGGAAGCTTTTTTGGACACTTTTAACAAATTCCACCCCGTTCGGACCTTTTACACTCTGGCTGGCCAAGTCAAAACAGGGAAATTGAAATCTTCGACCAATACTACTCAATTATTCCTACAGTTATCTGCAATCTCTCTACAAATCTGCTTCTCTAGTATCCGCCGACTATTTGGGGATCTATGATACAGTCCCAACAGAGTGACCATCCCCTTCTTGATTCTAAATTGTAACCATATGGCCTCATTTGATGAGCACTTAAGAATATCCTCTCTAAGCACTGTTGTTATGTCCTCCATTATCAAAAGGGCAACTCCCTCTCCTTGCTTAGTTGTACTTCTGTCATGCTTGTAACTTCTGTATACTTGAACATTGAGCTGCCTGCCAGTCTTGCCCTTCTCTCAGCTATGTTTCTGTTATGGCTACACTATCCCATTCCCCAGAGCCAATCCATGCTCTGAGCTTATCTGCCTTACCAATCAGGCCTCGTGCGTTGAAATAATTACATTTTAAGCCAGGAGTCTTTTCCCTCCCTTTACTGTTCCTCTGGCTATCCTGAACAGTAAACTTGCTCTTGATAGCTGATATATTTTCCCCTGACTTCTTGATGGCCCCTCCCTTATTCAAAGTCCCACACCCATCCCAAACTAGTTTAAATAAAATCAAGTAACACAAGCAAATCTCCCTGCGAGGATATTGGACCCCTCTCCTGTTTAAGTGCAATCCATCCCTCTTGTACAGATCACCTGTACCGAAGAAGAGATCTCAATGATCCAAGAACTGAAAACCCTGCCCCCTACACCAGCTCCTTAGCAACACATTCATCTGGCCTATCTTTCTATTTCTATCCTCACAGGTGCGAGGCACTGGGAGTAATCCGGAGATCACTTCCGTTGAGGTCCTGCTTTTTAACTTCTTACCTAACTCTCTATACTCATTTCACAGGACCCCATCCCTTTGTCTACCTATGTCATTTGTACAGATGTGCACAATGACCTTTAGCTGTTCACCCTCCCACTTCAGAATGTTCTGCAACCAGTCTGAGACATCCTTGACCCTGGCACCTGGGAGGCAACACACCATCCTGGTGTCTCTTCTGTGGCCGCAGAATCTCCTGTCTGTCCCCACCCATCAATTAACCACATCATTTTTAAGCCTTTTATCCTTTTTGCATCAGCTTAGAGAAGTATGCATGAAATGTTTCAGTCACCTTGGCTCACATAGTGCATAAAATGTGGCTTTCAATTCTGAGTCAGGCAGCTCTGAGAGTTTCACGTGTTGATGAATGTGAGCCCTCTTCCATCTCCAATCTGTCTCAAGGACAGCTCACTGCTCAGCTCCACTGTTGTATGGGTCCTTGAGATGTACGGACTCGACCTATTGTAGGCAATGGAAACAAAAGGAAAGTAAATCAAAAATGTTTTCAATATTTGAATCAACTCACAAATTGAATTCCCACTTTGGGAGGGGGCATGCAGCTATCTCCATTGTTCAGATGTACAAAGGATTTGGTATGTTCAATTTATTGATCCAATAGATTTATTTTAGTGGGTTTGCTGCTGACCTATTGCACAGACTTGAAAAAAATATACTAAGCAGCTTCTTTTTGCAAAGTTCCTACAGTAAAATATGACATGTATTTCTTGCATTTGCTTCACGTTGATGTAGATTTCTGTAATTAACTTGAGGCATTTTGTGTCAGAGTATTGGAATGTCAACAATGTTGAATTCTCCTTCTTGTTGAGTGTTTTCACTCTGCCCAATTTTGCCTTCTGTTAACTTCAGTGGAGACACTCAATAGGTAAGCACTTGAAGGATGTGAATTGAAGCAAATAATAAATTGTATGTGCATGAGCTCTAGAAGCCTTTAAAATAAGGTGCCATACTGGATCATTGTGGTGGTAGTTGGAAATAGCAGAAGCTCAACCAAATGCAATAATGTATAACCATTGTTACTCCAGTGTGAGGTTCCCACCTACTTCAAGAAGACTAGTATCATCCCAGTGCCAAAGAGAGATCAGGTAATGTGCATTAATGACTACTGCCCAGTGGCTCTGACATCTATAGATCCCTCTGTCTGCTTTCTACTTCAGTTTAGGAAAGATTTTTTCCTTCAATTGTCTGCCTCGAAGATGAAAAGGCTTCTGAAGCAACTGACCATGCTGCCAAGGCCTCTTGCAGTTTGCAGAACTCTTTAGCAGTTTAATGGAGCAGAGAACATGTTGAAAGAATGCCAATTATTGTCGCAATCACTTCAAATTATGGGTAAATATATACAGATCTCAAATCAGACACCCCTGCCAGAACTGGGGCAAATAAGAGTCATGTAGCATAGAAATAGGTCCTTTGGACCAATTCATCCATGCTGTCCAAGTTTCCGAAACTAAACTAATCCTACTTGCCTGTGTTTGGCCCATACCTTTCTAAACTTTTCCTATTCTATGTAACTGTCCAAATGTCTTTTAAATGTTGTAACTGTACCTGCATCTACCACTTCCTCTGGCAGTTCATTCCGCATATGAACCACCCTGTCTGAAAAAGTCACTCCTCAGGTCCCTTTTAAATCTTTCTCCTTTCACCATTTAAAAAAAATACTTTAGGGAAAATTGAGTTGTTGGAAAACTCAGGCTACCCTCAAATGGCAGCTTTTAATTTGATTAAAAGGATTTTGTATCTTCTAACCCCTGACTATCTGAACATCTCCACTGGCATCAGCCCATATTTGGTTTTCAATTCATAGAAACATAGGAACAGGGATAGGCTATTTGGCTTTTTGAGTCTGCTCCGCCATTCAATATGATCATGGCTGATTATCCAACTCAATATCCTGTTGCTGCTTTGTCTGCATAGCCTTTGATTCCTTTAGCTGTTTCTAAACAAAACTGTTTGTTTCTTGAAAACATTCAATATTTTGGCCTCAATCACTTTTTGTGACTGAGAATCCCAGAGGCTCACTACTCTCTGGGTTAAGAAATTTCTCCTCATCTCAGTTCTAAATAGCCTACCCCATATCCTTAGACTGTAACCTATGCTGTGGACTCCCCAGTTATCAGGAACATCCTTCCAGTGTTTCCCCTGTCCAGTCCTGTTAGAATTTTAAAAGTTTCTACAGGATAGCTCCTCATTCTTCAAAACCCCAGTGGATATAGTCCCAACTCTAGTCTCTCTTCATATGTCAGTCTTGTCATCCCAGGAGCCCTTCTGGTAAAGTCAATACCGTGTGGAGCTGGAGGAACACTGGGGACCCTTCATCCCTGAACCTCAACATTGATTCTCCTGCTCCTGTGATGCTGCTGTTTTCCTCCAGCTCTACACTGTATTGACTCTAACTCCAGCATCTGCAGTTCTTGCTATCATCCTTCTGGTAAACCTTTGTTGCACTCCCTCCATAGCCAGAATATACTTCCTCAGATAGGGAGACCAAAACTGTACACAGTACTCCACATGTGGTCTCATCAATGACCTGTACAATTGCAACAAGACATCCCTGCTCCTGCTGTCAAATCCTTTTGCTATGAAGGCCAACATACCATTTGCATTCTTCACCACATGCATGCTGACTTCCATTAACTATTGTACAAGGTGTGTACGAGGATATCCAGGTCTCATTGCACCTCCCCCTTTCCTAATCTATCAGCAGTTACATGATCTGCCGCAACAAAAACAGAAGTTGCTGGAAAAGCTCAGCATGTCTGGCAACATTTGTGAAGAGAAATCAGAAGGTGACCCTTCCTCAGAACAGTCTTCACTGGACTCGAAACGTTAACTCTGATTTCTCTTCACAGATGCTGCCAGAACTGCTGAGCTTTTCCAGCTACTTCTGTTTTTGTTTCTGATTTACAGCATCTGCAGTTCTTTCAGATTTTACATAATCTGCCACCTTGTTTTTGCTTGCAAAATGGATAGTTACATTTATATTTATCTGCCATGCACTTGCCAACTGATTCAACTTTGCGAAATCACACTGCAGTGTCTCTGCTGCATCCTCACAATTCACCCTCCTACCCAGCTTTGTGTCATCTGACAACTTGGAGATATTACATTTAGTTCTTAAATATATAGTGAATAGCAGGGGTCCAAACACTGATTCCTGTGGTATCCCACTGCCTGTTACTTGGGGAAAAAAAACATCCATTTATTCCTACTTCGTTTCCTGTCTGCCAACCAATTCTCTATCTGTTACATGCCATTATGCCCAATCCGATGCTCTTTATTTTACATGCCAATCTCTTATGCATGACCTTATTGAAAACCACTTGAAAGTCCTAGTAAAGCACATCCATTGGCTCCCCCTCATCAACTCTACTAGTTACATCCTCAAAATTCCAGTTCATTTGTCAAGTATGGTTTCCCTTCCATAAATCTGTACAGACTGTGCAATCCTATCACTGTTTTGAAGCTGCTTCAATTCATAGCACACCAAAGATTTAAGAGGAAGTATTCAGCTTGATTGTAATTCCTTCTCCCATGGATTGACAGGTCATTCAGGGTGAGGAAATGGCAGTGACAATGAACAAATATTTTGATGCACAGCACCATGGCTGACAAGGGAAGTCAGGGACAGCATAAAAGCAAACGAGAGAGCATGTAATGTGGTGAAGGACAGTGGGAAGCCAGATGATTGGGAAGCTTACAAAAACCAACAGAGGGCAACAAAAAAAAGAAATAAGGAGAGAGACGATTAAGTATGAAGGTAAGCTAGCCAGTAATATAAAGAAAGACTGTAAGAGTTTCTTTTGATATATAAAGGGCAAAAGAGAGTCAAAAGTGGACGTTGGATCACTGGAAAATGATGCTGGAGAGGTAGTAGTGGGGAACAAGGAAATGGCTGAAGAATTAAATAATGACTTGCATCAATCTTCACGATGGAATACAGAAGTAATATCCCAAAAATTCAAGAGAGACGGAGGGCAGACCTGAACATGGTGGCCATCACCATGGAGAAGGTACTAGAAAAATTGAATGCCTTGAAGGTGGATAAATCACCAGGACCAGATGGACTACACTCCAGAGTTCTAAAGGAGATAGCTGAAGCGTTAGTTGAGGCATTAGTGGTGATCTTTCAGGAATCGCTAGAGTCAGTGAGGATTCTACAGGACTGGAAAATCGCTAACGTGACACCTGTGTTTTAAAAGGGAGTCAGGCAAAAGACGGAAAATTTACAGGCCGATTAGTCTAACCTTGGTCATGGGTAAGATCTTGGAGCCCATTGTAAAGGATGAGATTTTTGAATACTTGCAAGTGTATG
>NW_025980534.1:0-5651 GCF_021869965.1 Rhincodon typus | reverse complement strand
AGCATCATAGGAGCAGAGAGGCTGACGTTTCGGGCCTAGACCCTTACGTCAGCCTCTCTGCTCCTATGATGCTGCTTGGCCTGCTTATGTTCATCCAGCCCTGCACCTATCTATTTATATACTTGGTGTCTTACTAAATCCTGAGAAGACCTTCCTACTTTCTATCCACGTTGTCATTAACACTGTCTATTTCCACCTCTACAGCACAGCTGCTGCAGAAACCCTCAGTCATGACGTTGTTACTTCTGGACATGACTATTTCAACACGCTCTGAGCTGATCTCTCATATTATACACTTCCTAAACTTGAAGCTGTCAACTATGGCTGATGTCCTTATTCACACCAAGCCTATTCACTTGTCACTCCCTATGTTCACTGACCTACATTGGCTGGTGTTTTTGCACTGCATTGATCTTTAAGAATGCTCATCTTTGCTTTCAAGTGCCTATACGGCCTTACCCTTCTCGATTTATGTAATTTTCTCTGGTTTCACAACCCTCTGTGATACATGACTTCATCAAACAGTAGTCTACTGGGGATCCCTGATTTTAATCGGTCTACAATTGGCGGCCGTGCCTTTAGCTGCCTGGGCACAAAGCCCAGGACTACGCTCTTATAACCTTCTGTCTCTATATGTCACTTTCTGCCTTTAAAATGTAGTTAAGACCTTCATTTTTACCAAGGTCTTGACGATATGAACTGATACTGTCAGTTTGTCAGGTTTCATGGAGAGTTTCTATTTACAAGGCTTGGTAAGATTGCTCAACAAATCTTTTCAAAATTGACTCATTACCCACCTCTATGACCCCCGTTCACCTGATACCATCTCTATTCCAAGACTGGGACAACTTACTGTTGCTAAGATATCTTGGAACAGACTGGCATTCATGGCACCGGTGCCATCTTTAAAAGGCGGTTGTGCATTCAGACAAATGTTGTTGGTCCAGATGTGCCCTGCACAGTCCCTGAATTTATTTTTGGATGTAGGAGAGGAGGAAAACCTGGCACCAGGCTTTGCAGAAGTGAACTGGAGGTTCCAGTGGATGGACTGGTACAGAGAGAGAATGTCCTCTTAACCCAGAACCAGTAGAGGACCTTACAAGACCAGACCATGCCAGCCTCAGCTGAGATTGCCACCTGGGTCAGTGTGGTCTCAGCCATCAAGCGAATGTACAGCACTGTAGGAAATAGTCAATATCCTTCTCCGCTGCTCAACATAAGTGTCGTCATCTTCTTTCCAATGCCTCTCTCTCTCGCTCTATCCACTTCCCACAAGGGCTCATGTTCTATTGCCTGAAACATCCGCGCCCTCTCTCACTACCACCCATCCTAACTCCCTATGTCACTAATTATGCATGGTCTCTGCTGCTGCCCACTCACCCGCCCGGGTCACATCCCACCTGCACCAACAGGAGCAGGAACGCAATGGGGAGGCAATGGCCAAGTGGTATTATCGCCAGACTAATAATCCAAAGATTCAGCTAAATGTTCACAGGATCCACATTCAAATCCTGCCACGGTATGTGGTAGAATTTGAATTTCATAAAAAAGAATTGAAATTAAGAATCTACTGATGACCATGAAACCATTGTCAATTGTTAGAAAAGCTCATCTGGCTCACTAACGTCCTTCAGGGAAGGAAGACAATTATCCTCACCTGGTCTGACTTCAGACTTTGGTTGACACTTAACTGCCCTTTGGGCAAATAGGGATGGGCAATAAATGCAGGCCTAGCAGTAGTGTCTTCATCCTGTGAATGAATTTTAAAAAATGCTGGACCAACTACTTCCATCTCGTTAACAACCTGCCTGTCTTATTCCAGGAAGTGAACAGCTGGCAATAGGATAGAAAGAGCTAAGACTGGTGGAGTTCTGCCCGACACTCAGCTGCTCACCTCTTATGCAGAGAGCACCCTGACTCTTGACTGCCCTGAGGAGCACACCGACAGTGTCCAAGCCCCTGAATTGGTATTGGAGATTGCCCTTGACGTACTGTGCTGGGACCCCATGACTGAAGGCTATCTTTGATTCATTTGACTGAGGATTGACTGAGGATAAGCTTCCTGGCTTTGTGTCTGAATGAAGTGACTAGGCAATACAGGAATACTGTCCGTCTTTTAGTTCTGGGTTTGGCGTGTGGCAAAGCACTAAAATGCAAGGCAATACAATACAGGGATGCTGTGAACATCTAGGTAGGCTGAATGAGTATAAGGCAGCAAGCAAACAGCCCAGAGATGTAGCCTCGTCTTAGCCAGCAGCTGGATGTATGTACCTAAGTGCAGAGAGACCTTGCTGCAGGATTACAATGATAGTAGCTAGTGCATTAGGAAGTACAGTATTGAATATTAAAGTATACTGTAAGTGGATTGGAAGTATGTCATGAGGGTTCTTAGAGGCTGACACTTTCAGATGCCAGTGTTCACGAAAGAGGCATGTATGTGGCCAGTGGTCTGGTCACCAGTCTCTGGTCAGAGGTCAGAGTACTGTACGCTCTGAGATATTACTGTCTGGTGTCCAACATAGAGTTCCTTTGGAGCAAACAACAAGCTTAAGTTGCTCTGACTTCTAAGTTGAAAATTCTCAGTGTTTGGTTTACTCATGGTGGTGGTGGGTTGGAAGCTCCATATGGTGAGCTGTGCAGTTAATCAGGTCATTAACAAGCAATAATCCCCCTTAATAGGTACCTCACTACTGCCTGGCGAGAATCTCGCCTCGAGATGTAGCGAATTGCTCCTGATGTTGACACAGGCCCGACCTGAATTCTCACACAATGCTGCCACATTTCTCACCATAGCCTGTGTTGATCAAGTCCCATTGGATTCTGCCCAATGCAAACCTCTCCAACATAGACAAAAGGCAGTTAGTTTGAATGGTCAGCTACAAGGTGGATACAGATTGGAGCCACTCACATTGTTATCTGCCACCCTAGGTTACAACATAAATGTCAAAAAGTACATTGCCACAGCAACTCTTGGGACCACTTGGGGCATCATTTGCTAAATCAGCTGGATGGCCCATGTGGGTCAAAGTGATGCCAACAGTCCATGAGTCCAGTCCCCATTCCGGATGGGGTGGATTTAGGATATGCCTTTCTGTTCTAGCTGTGGTGGTGTGGCACTGTGGATTAGACTTATCTTCAGGCAGAGAACTCAAGGAGAAGAAGAAACCTAAGAGGTGGCAATTTTTCCTGGTGCAGAGGGCAGAAAAAAATGGACCAGTATTTGTTTTGATCCAATTTGGCCTTGGAAATTAATTTGGGATTTCTGAGCTTCCCAGTGAGAGGCATTAGCCCTGTCACTGCAGTAATTCACGTCTTCAATGCATCTACTGATGAAATGATAAAGAAAATTCCAGCCTCTCCTTAAATTTCCTAGAAAAATATTCAGTGGGTGTTCAGGAAACACGGGGCTATGTTCTGTTTCCTGACCCTGGACAGTGAGCTATTGTCAAAAGAATAGAGGTCAAATACACTCAGCTAAGTTCATTTTCTTCAGATTTGAGTAGCTCATGATGTTATGTGGATTTGGCGGCTCTATTAACAGCAAGAAGGCCAGGAACCTGAGGTGCAGCCACAAGCCTGAGATATAACTTTGTCTGGCGATCATGTTAATGCTACAGGACAGTAAATATATGCCAGGCCTCAACATGGAATAATATGTCAGATGTTACAGTTTTCACTGTATGACAGACAGAATTGTGGACTGCATTCCTAGACGATTAGCAAGAGTCCAGAATGCCACATACAGATTGACTTTCCAAGTTTCTATAAAGGGACAGGCATGATTACTTAATGAGTTGGAATGTGTTGTGGAAATGATTATTTATGAGCCACTCCTGTTGGCATCAATGTACAAACTGTTCAGCAACTTCTGAGCTTGTGAATTTCTGCAAGTTGCTGAATGGTTTATACTCCTGCATTGTTAGACCATAAGACCATAACAAATAAGAACAGGAGGAGGCCACTCAGCCCCTGAAACCTGCTCTACCGTTCACTGGTATCATGGTTGATCCAGCATTCCTCGTATTCACTTTACTGTGTTTCCTGTAACCCTTGGTTTCCCTCAATAGAATCAAGACTCTGTCTATCATAACCTTAAATATACACAAGGACAATTCCCCCACAGCACTTTGTGGCAAGGATTTCCAAAGACTCTCAAACCTCTCAGAGAAGAAATTCCTCCTCATCTCTTAAATTGGCATCCCTTTATTCTGAGATGATGCCCTCTGGTCCTAGACTCTGACATGAGAGGAAACATCCTCTCAGCATTTACCTTGTCAAGTCCCTCAAGAATGCTGTATGTTTCAATGGGATCACTTCTCATTTTTCTAAAGTCCAGTGTGTAGAGCCCCAGCTTGTTTGGCTTTTGCTCACAAGATCAGGGATCATCCTAGTGAACTTTCTCTGAACTGCCTCCAATGAAATGATATCTTTCCTTAAATAAGAAGACCAAAACTGCTCACAATACTCCAGATGTGATCTCACCAGCACCTTGTACACTTGCAGTATGATTGCTAACTCTTTACTCCAACCCCCTTGAAATAAGCTTCAAAATTGTATTGGCTTTCTGATTACCTGCTGCCCTGTGTGCTAGCTTTCTCTGTTTCATGCACAAGTAACCCCAAGTCTCTTTATGTTGCAGCTTTCTACTGTTTCTCTCCATTTCTTTTCTCCATCAAAAGGGAGGACAAGACAAATAGATTAACAGAGCTAAAGAACAAGGAATGATGTAGTGGAAGAGAAACAGAGTGATATTTTGCAGAGAAAGTTTTTTTTTGTCCAAAGCAATTGGATAGAATTGGCAAAAGAAAAAAGTTCTGCTGTGGGATCAATAATTAATTAATTTAATTTTTGGCTTTGAGTAAATTCTCATAAAATATTGCACAATGAGCATTGATGTTCTCTAGGACATACTTCCTATTTGTGTCGCACAGAAAGATTTTCAGTTTGTGTTCACTCAATCAGATTGCAGTATTCCTCACAGGGAGGACTGCAAAACCTGACACAGTTCATTCTCACTGGGAACAGGTCATCAGACTGGTTGTCTCTTAATTGGAAAATGGTCCATAAGCTTAAGGTGAAGAAAGGTAAAAAAAGAAATTGTTCCCAGAATAGGTGAAGGTAAACTAATGAGATATAGGATTGGTCTGTTTATCTGTGTTTACTGCTAGGTGCCTCTGTATGATTCATGCCTCTACTCAACAATCAAAACTCTGGCTTCATTTTGAATTTTGCTGATGAAAGTGATTCCTCCCAGTTTCAAATCTCTTAATATTAGAAATATTGTGGTTTAGCATCTTGAATCTTTTGTTTTCTATTTTAGATCTCAAGATATTGGACCTTGGAAATCCTGTAAAGGTGGGCCCCCATCTTGCTGTGAACTTGGAGAACAACATTGTGGTAGAATATTACCCTCATGGTCCTCCGATCCAATTCAACTCCATTGCAAGCCAGCACCTGCAACTCATTTCAAATAAACTGGACAAGATTACAGGAGGGAAAAACACAGTTATAGCCATTACTTTAACGGCCCATTTCACCCCTTTTCCTGTCGAAGTCTACATTCGGAGAATACAGAATGTCAGGAGGTCAATTCTACAGCTACTCGACAGGAATCCGGATACACTGGTTGTAATAAAGACAGCCAATGTGCG
>NW_025980533.1:0-5651 GCF_021869965.1 Rhincodon typus | reverse complement strand
TTAGCAATTAATAAACTTGCTCTTTCACTAAATCAAGGGAGCCTGTTTAAATTGGCTCCTTTGAAAACATCAATTAATATTGCCTGGATGAAAGTCATCTAAAAGGGAAAGAATCCTTTCTAAATTAACCTTGTTACAACCAACTGAGGGTGTGGATGAATGAGGGAGGGGAGTCCTTCTCATTCCCCCTCACTGGGGACTTGGCAGTATGGGGTATCCCACCTGGCACTGGAACAAATTGGGTACCTCGCACAGTCATAATGCTGTTTACAAACCTGAGTGTGCTTAAAGGTGAAGTTCACAGTTGGATCAAGTCCATTGTTTTCCCTGTTAGTAATCACAGCTGAAACTACATCAGAGATGAAATGAAACGGCTTCAGGTTTCCACCAGTGGTGCTGTGGAACTTACTTCCGTTCAGAATGGAATCCATGTCCTTGTAGACAATCAAAGCCGCCACTGTAAAATCCAATCGTGGAAGGAGTATTAAGCATTATTAATGCTGGAGAGAGATCTTTCGGGTAGACACTGACAACAAAGTAAATGTAAATCAGCTGCAGAAACAGAACAGTCATAACCAGCATCTTAGAAATGGTAATTACCAAGTCCGTCTGGATACCTAGATATGCATACCACATATAGTCAGGATTGGGAGCAGTTGATTGTGGCCTTGCAATAAACGCAGTGAGGGATAGCAAGATCCCAGGGTAAGGAGCCCATCTTTTTTGCCTATCCACTCACACAAAAGACTTGAGTTCCCACATCTTTAATGGGTTTCTCCCTCCACGACACTATCCAGAAATCAACTTCTTGCGCTCGTCCCTCTGACTGAGGAACGTTCTCCCTATCCATGTCCTGCCAGCACTTTCACTAGTTCACCTGTGCTCTTTATTTTTGTGTCCAGATAACTGCTGAAGCTATCCTTAGATTAACTGCATCCATGTTCTTTATCCCTTGTCAATTCCTGTACCAGGATCTTCCTATTAAATCCCCCAATCTCCGCTTTGCTCTTGAGAAACTCAATCCTTTGATGTATAGGAATGAGGCTTAGGGATCTCCTCTGCCCTGAATCTATACTATGGTTTGTCTCATGCAATGGTGTTCAAACCTTCTGGTGCTCAAGACTCTGATTGACCAAAACACCTTTCAAACTGACCTCACAATATAATTTATAATGTGTCTCACTTCACTTCAAAGAGAATAAACCTACAAAGTGAATGTTGCACAATGCAGTTAGTGCTTGCAAGGGTTAACTGACATCACAGGATAAACTTCTCTCATCAGAATATAAAGGACAGATCCTGGGAGAAGTGAAGGATTTCTAAGACCACTGTTCCAGTACCAGTTGTTCTGGTGCTGAGACCATGTAGTGAGCACCAATGTGTACTTACTCGTCAGTTCAGCCTGATAATCTGACAGGAGCCCAAACAGGGGAGGCAATGGCCTCATGGTATTATCACTGAACTGTTGATCCAGGAACCAGGTAACGTGCTGGGAACCTGGGGTGTGAATCTCGCCTCAACAGAGATTAGATGTTGAATTGAGTAAAAATCTGGAATTAGAAGTCTGATGATGACCATGAATCCATTGATAATTTTTGGGGAAAATTCCATCTGGTTCACTATTGTCCTTTAGGGAAGGAAACTGCAATCCTTGCCTGGTCTCCAGATCCACAACAATGTATTTGACTGTTACTTGCCCTCTGGACAATTCGGGATGGGCAATAAATGCTGGCCTGGCTAGTGATGTCCTCATCCTGAGAATTAATGAAAAATAATGAATATGAGATGTAATGTAAATTAACTATGTAATAAATCTTCAATCTTCTTCAAGTTTAAGCCTCTCTTCTGCCAAAGACTTTGCAAGGACATCCTATCTCTTTCGGTTTCCGCAAGACTAAAACCTATAGGAACTATCAGGGAAGGTATCTCAGATCACTCTGGGGAACATAACCATACGCCATTGTGATAGAGAACTGAAATGAAGTTGACATAACCAGTAAATTTACCAGTTGTATTTCCTCCCGAGTGTGTCAGTCGGTTGATATCCATCACGGTGCCATTTGCTTGTAAACGGATTCTACCCTGGGCTGAACTGTTTTCTCCTCGAAAAACTCTTACTTCCATATCTAAGTGGGAAAAAATGTCAAACCCTGTAAACTGTCATATAGGTGTGTAATATATTCAGTTTCATGTAACATTGTTTAGGCTCAAATGCTAGTTTAAGAGATGGACACAGCGCCAGTCTAAAAGAATTGCTTTGGACTAGATTTCGCTCCTGCAGTGGCTGTGCAGAGCCAGGAACATTCCTATTCAGAGCACATCAGAAGACACAGACCTGCGTTCCCAGAGTTTCATTTTGGGAGAGGTGGCAGGGGATAATGCAGGGTAGGTCGAGAACCAATTCCACAGCAACAGTTTGCAGGGAGCCATACAGATTACTGAATCCTGAGGTGGGCTGGTTAAAAAGCTAACCTCAGTGGTCGGGGGCTTCACCCATGGACAAAACACAAAAACCACGTTGGGATTAAATAAAATATCATCGAAGAATCTACTGCAGGCTTCACTCTATGAACAAAAACCATTCTCATTGATCAAATCTCATTCAATACATTTAAATCTCTTCATACTTAATCTCGTATAACAACCTTTGTATTCATTGCACTACATCCAAAACAACTAATCCTTAAGTGACATCTTGGAGTGGTTAATCTCGCTGTGAACATATTGGAGACCAATGCAATAGTAACACTACAATGATAGCCCTCAAGTTTATGCCAATTTGCAGAATTTGCAGATTGAATTTGCAGAAACCGATTTTGTTCAACACTGAAACATATGGGCTATTATTTATTCCGAAAATTTGAAGAGCAGTGGATTTAAGTAAATTGATGGGTTGACCATTCCATAGACTTTCTCCGCCTTTAATACACATTCACATCAACTCGTAAAAATTCTACATCACACAGTTTGGGAAATGTACCTCTCCCTTTCAAAAGTGTGGTCCATTTGAACTCAACACTGACTTCAAATTGCGCCGGAAGATTTGAGTTTCCCCAACGTTGGAATCACATCCTGCCACTCAAGCCCCCCATCCCTGATGGAAACAGGTCTGGACTACTTCAGTTAAGGTCTCACATGTCCAAGAACATGTGAAAAAATGACTCTTAGTTCAAGACATGATGTGAAAGGCAGTGCCAGGAGTGTGGTTGGAAGCAGAGGAGCAGATCTTTCAAAAGGGATACAGTTGAAAACAAAAACTTTGCAGGTATATGGAGAAGAAGCAGAGCATTATGTCAAATTAACTAGCCCTTTTAAAGAACTGGAACCATGGGCCAAGTGCCCCTCCTTTATAATACTGTAATTAAATGAACAACAATAAAATAGACAGCGGCTTCATTGGGTCAGACATCGGTTTCTGATGTCTGGAAAATGGGTTAAAATCCTGTCTATAATGAGAGAATGCAAGTTTTCTCTTTCTCTTGACTGGTAGTATCTATGCTAACTTTAAACAACATCATTCCCAATCCAGTTGGCATGTGTCTACACACAGAATAGATCCTAGAGTATTGCACCAATTCTGGGTGCTGCATTTCAGAAAGAATGTGAAGACATTGGAGTGGATGCAAAAAAGGATTCATGAGAATGTTTACAGGGATGAGGACCTTTAGGGATGAAGACAGATTGGAGGGGATCAGAGTGTTTTCCTTGGAGAAGAGGTGACTGAGAGGAGAAATGATAGATATGTTCAAAATCATGAGGGGGTTGGACAACATAGGTGGTGAGAGATTGTCAGGAGGGGACGGCTATTAAAGGCAAGGGACTACACAATGAATGAAAGGACCCTGGAAAGTACTGAAGATCAGAGAAACCCTGGTTGTGCATGTCAATACAACCCTGAAAGTAGCAGGTCAGATAGATAAGGTGCTTAAGAAGGCATGTGGGATACTCACATTTATTAGTGAAATCAGAGATTGGAGTGATTATCCTGGAATTGTACAAAGTGCTGGTTTGGCAACAACTGGAGTACTGTGTGCAGTTCTGGTCAGCACATTATCAGCAGATGTGATTGCACTCGAGGAGGTGAGGAGCTAATTTAACCAGAATGTTGTATGGCCTGCAGGTTCTGAGTTATGATAGGAAGGCACTTTTTCCATTGGTAGAGCTGTCAATAACCAGGCAAAAGGTAAAGTAAGAGGTAGAAGGCTAAGAGGAGAGTTGAGGAGCAATATTTTCACTTGGAGGGAGCTGGAAGCCTAAGGCTGACTGCCTGAAGAGTCAGAAATTCTCGGAACATTGAAGCAGTTTTTAGATATTCACTTGTGTTGCTGTAACCTCCAGGAATATGGGCCAAGAGCTGGAAAATGAGATTAGTATCGTCAGATCTTCATTGAGTGGTGCTGACACAGTGGGCTGAATGGCCTCCTTCTGTGCTGTAAATGTCAGTGAATCTAAATTGTTCCCATTCATGAAGGGATCATGAAAGAGCCAGCACAATTTTAAAGTAATTGGCACAGGTAGTAAAAGTGATAAAGAAGAAATAATTTTCGTGCAGTGAGTATTGAGGGTCTGGAATGTACTGCCTCAGATTCAACTGAAATGTTCACATGGGAATTAGAGAAAAGGAAGAATGCAGAGGCGTATGGAAAGAGGGCAAGAGAACGGCACAAAGTGAATTGCTCATTCGGAGAGCTGGGAGATACCTTATGGATGGAATGGCCTCCTTCAGCTCTGGGACAATTCTGTGATTGCAAAAAATAGAGATGAGTATAAAGCGACTGGATTGTGGTTCACAAAAGACCTTGCCATCCAACACCAAAATGGCAGCCACTCAACTGGTATAGATGGTCACTAAATTCCCGATTTACTAGCAATTACAACATCTCCACAAGGAATAAGGAAAATAAAGCATGACTCATGATTGAAATGTTAATAGGCCATTTCTAAACATAAGGATATTTTCTTAGATGAGGTTATGGTAGATCAGACGAACTTAATCCACATGTGAGCATGAGGCACATATGAGGATGCCATTTGGCCCCTCAAACCTTAAATCAATACCAGTATTGATTGATTTGTATTTTAATTCCATTGACCCGTCTGGGTTCTGCAACCCTCAATACCCTAACCATACCCGAATCCATCAATCTCTGAGTTGAAATTTTGAATTGAACGGATCTCAACAGCTCTTGGGGGAGATTCCATCACCTTTTGTCTGAAGAAATGCTTCTGAACATCAACCTTGAATGCCTAGACTCAATGTTATAGTTTATCGGGTGAAGTGTTAATGTGAGTACGTCAATGAGTTGTCTACATCATCATTGGGAAGTGACGTAAGATCATATGACTGGGAGAGGTGAAGTCTTGCCCCGTACCTGTTTAATATTTGCCATATTTGAAGAATAGATAATGTTTGGCAACAACCAATACTCCTGCAATTTTTATCAGTCCTTTACACAACCACAGTAGGATAGCAGAAAGGTCATGCTCCCACGCTCTGGACTGTCCCGTCAGAGGCCATAGCTTCTTTCCTCCCTTCCTTAACAAATAATTTAATCATCATAAAAACCTCAATTAACTCATGCTTAAGGAAACAAATCTAGTTGATGAAAATGTGTTTCTGTTGTAAGTGCATGTGTTGCAGTCTCTCTGCA
>NW_025980532.1:0-5651 GCF_021869965.1 Rhincodon typus | reverse complement strand
TTAGCAATTAATAAACTTGCTCTTTCACTAAATCAAGGGAGCCTGTTTAAATTGGCTCCTTTGAAAACATCAATTAATATTGCCTGGATGAAAGTCATCTAAAAGGGAAAGAATCCTTTCTAAATTAACCTTGTTACAACCAACTGAGGGTGTGGATGAATGAGGGAGGGGAGTCCTTCTCATTCCCCCTCACTGGGGACTTGGCAGTATGGGGTATCCCACCTGGCACTGGAACAAATTGGGTACCTCGCACAGTCATAATGCTGTTTACAAACCTGAGTGTGCTTAAAGGTGAAGTTCACAGTTGGATCAAGTCCATTGTTTTCCCTGTTAGTAATCACAGCTGAAACTACATCAGAGATGAAATGAAACGGCTTCAGGTTTCCACCAGTGGTGCTGTGGAACTTACTTCCGTTCAGAATGGAATCCATGTCCTTGTAGACAATCAAAGCCGCCACTGTAAAATCCAATCGTGGAAGGAGTATTAAGCATTATTAATGCTGGAGAGAGATCTTTCGGGTAGACACTGACAACAAAGTAAATGTAAATCAGCTGCAGAAACAGAACAGTCATAACCAGCATCTTAGAAATGGTAATTACCAAGTCCGTCTGGATACCTAGATATGCATACCACATATAGTCAGGATTGGGAGCAGTTGATTGTGGCCTTGCAATAAACGCAGTGAGGGATAGCAAGATCCCAGGGTAAGGAGCCCATCTTTTTTGCCTATCCACTCACACAAAAGACTTGAGTTCCCACATCTTTAATGGGTTTCTCCCTCCACGACACTATCCAGAAATCAACTTCTTGCGCTCGTCCCTCTGACTGAGGAACGTTCTCCCTATCCATGTCCTGCCAGCACTTTCACTAGTTCACCTGTGCTCTTTATTTTTGTGTCCAGATAACTGCTGAAGCTATCCTTAGATTAACTGCATCCATGTTCTTTATCCCTTGTCAATTCCTGTACCAGGATCTTCCTATTAAATCCCCCAATCTCCGCTTTGCTCTTGAGAAACTCAATCCTTTGATGTATAGGAATGAGGCTTAGGGATCTCCTCTGCCCTGAATCTATACTATGGTTTGTCTCATGCAATGGTGTTCAAACCTTCTGGTGCTCAAGACTCTGATTGACCAAAACACCTTTCAAACTGACCTCACAATATAATTTATAATGTGTCTCACTTCACTTCAAAGAGAATAAACCTACAAAGTGAATGTTGCACAATGCAGTTAGTGCTTGCAAGGGTTAACTGACATCACAGGATAAACTTCTCTCATCAGAATATAAAGGACAGATCCTGGGAGAAGTGAAGGATTTCTAAGACCACTGTTCCAGTACCAGTTGTTCTGGTGCTGAGACCATGTAGTGAGCACCAATGTGTACTTACTCGTCAGTTCAGCCTGATAATCTGACAGGAGCCCAAACAGGGGAGGCAATGGCCTCATGGTATTATCACTGAACTGTTGATCCAGGAACCAGGTAACGTGCTGGGAACCTGGGGTGTGAATCTCGCCTCAACAGAGATTAGATGTTGAATTGAGTAAAAATCTGGAATTAGAAGTCTGATGATGACCATGAATCCATTGATAATTTTTGGGGAAAATTCCATCTGGTTCACTATTGTCCTTTAGGGAAGGAAACTGCAATCCTTGCCTGGTCTCCAGATCCACAACAATGTATTTGACTGTTACTTGCCCTCTGGACAATTCGGGATGGGCAATAAATGCTGGCCTGGCTAGTGATGTCCTCATCCTGAGAATTAATGAAAAATAATGAATATGAGATGTAATGTAAATTAACTATGTAATAAATCTTCAATCTTCTTCAAGTTTAAGCCTCTCTTCTGCCAAAGACTTTGCAAGGACATCCTATCTCTTTCGGTTTCCGCAAGACTAAAACCTATAGGAACTATCAGGGAAGGTATCTCAGATCACTCTGGGGAACATAACCATACGCCATTGTGATAGAGAACTGAAATGAAGTTGACATAACCAGTAAATTTACCAGTTGTATTTCCTCCCGAGTGTGTCAGTCGGTTGATATCCATCACGGTGCCATTTGCTTGTAAACGGATTCTACCCTGGGCTGAACTGTTTTCTCCTCGAAAAACTCTTACTTCCATATCTAAGTGGGAAAAAATGTCAAACCCTGTAAACTGTCATATAGGTGTGTAATATATTCAGTTTCATGTAACATTGTTTAGGCTCAAATGCTAGTTTAAGAGATGGACACAGCGCCAGTCTAAAAGAATTGCTTTGGACTAGATTTCGCTCCTGCAGTGGCTGTGCAGAGCCAGGAACATTCCTATTCAGAGCACATCAGAAGACACAGACCTGCGTTCCCAGAGTTTCATTTTGGGAGAGGTGGCAGGGGATAATGCAGGGTAGGTCGAGAACCAATTCCACAGCAACAGTTTGCAGGGAGCCATACAGATTACTGAATCCTGAGGTGGGCTGGTTAAAAAGCTAACCTCAGTGGTCGGGGGCTTCACCCATGGACAAAACACAAAAACCACGTTGGGATTAAATAAAATATCATCGAAGAATCTACTGCAGGCTTCACTCTATGAACAAAAACCATTCTCATTGATCAAATCTCATTCAATACATTTAAATCTCTTCATACTTAATCTCGTATAACAACCTTTGTATTCATTGCACTACATCCAAAACAACTAATCCTTAAGTGACATCTTGGAGTGGTTAATCTCGCTGTGAACATATTGGAGACCAATGCAATAGTAACACTACAATGATAGCCCTCAAGTTTATGCCAATTTGCAGAATTTGCAGATTGAATTTGCAGAAACCGATTTTGTTCAACACTGAAACATATGGGCTATTATTTATTCCGAAAATTTGAAGAGCAGTGGATTTAAGTAAATTGATGGGTTGACCATTCCATAGACTTTCTCCGCCTTTAATACACATTCACATCAACTCGTAAAAATTCTACATCACACAGTTTGGGAAATGTACCTCTCCCTTTCAAAAGTGTGGTCCATTTGAACTCAACACTGACTTCAAATTGCGCCGGAAGATTTGAGTTTCCCCAACGTTGGAATCACATCCTGCCACTCAAGCCCCCCATCCCTGATGGAAACAGGTCTGGACTACTTCAGTTAAGGTCTCACATGTCCAAGAACATGTGAAAAAATGACTCTTAGTTCAAGACATGATGTGAAAGGCAGTGCCAGGAGTGTGGTTGGAAGCAGAGGAGCAGATCTTTCAAAAGGGATACAGTTGAAAACAAAAACTTTGCAGGTATATGGAGAAGAAGCAGAGCATTATGTCAAATTAACTAGCCCTTTTAAAGAACTGGAACCATGGGCCAAGTGCCCCTCCTTTATAATACTGTAATTAAATGAACAACAATAAAATAGACAGCGGCTTCATTGGGTCAGACATCGGTTTCTGATGTCTGGAAAATGGGTTAAAATCCTGTCTATAATGAGAGAATGCAAGTTTTCTCTTTCTCTTGACTGGTAGTATCTATGCTAACTTTAAACAACATCATTCCCAATCCAGTTGGCATGTGTCTACACACAGAATAGATCCTAGAGTATTGCACCAATTCTGGGTGCTGCATTTCAGAAAGAATGTGAAGACATTGGAGTGGATGCAAAAAAGGATTCATGAGAATGTTTACAGGGATGAGGACCTTTAGGGATGAAGACAGATTGGAGGGGATCAGAGTGTTTTCCTTGGAGAAGAGGTGACTGAGAGGAGAAATGATAGATATGTTCAAAATCATGAGGGGGTTGGACAACATAGGTGGTGAGAGATTGTCAGGAGGGGACGGCTATTAAAGGCAAGGGACTACACAATGAATGAAAGGACCCTGGAAAGTACTGAAGATCAGAGAAACCCTGGTTGTGCATGTCAATACAACCCTGAAAGTAGCAGGTCAGATAGATAAGGTGCTTAAGAAGGCATGTGGGATACTCACATTTATTAGTGAAATCAGAGATTGGAGTGATTATCCTGGAATTGTACAAAGTGCTGGTTTGGCAACAACTGGAGTACTGTGTGCAGTTCTGGTCAGCACATTATCAGCAGATGTGATTGCACTCGAGGAGGTGAGGAGCTAATTTAACCAGAATGTTGTATGGCCTGCAGGTTCTGAGTTATGATAGGAAGGCACTTTTTCCATTGGTAGAGCTGTCAATAACCAGGCAAAAGGTAAAGTAAGAGGTAGAAGGCTAAGAGGAGAGTTGAGGAGCAATATTTTCACTTGGAGGGAGCTGGAAGCCTAAGGCTGACTGCCTGAAGAGTCAGAAATTCTCGGAACATTGAAGCAGTTTTTAGATATTCACTTGTGTTGCTGTAACCTCCAGGAATATGGGCCAAGAGCTGGAAAATGAGATTAGTATCGTCAGATCTTCATTGAGTGGTGCTGACACAGTGGGCTGAATGGCCTCCTTCTGTGCTGTAAATGTCAGTGAATCTAAATTGTTCCCATTCATGAAGGGATCATGAAAGAGCCAGCACAATTTTAAAGTAATTGGCACAGGTAGTAAAAGTGATAAAGAAGAAATAATTTTCGTGCAGTGAGTATTGAGGGTCTGGAATGTACTGCCTCAGATTCAACTGAAATGTTCACATGGGAATTAGAGAAAAGGAAGAATGCAGAGGCGTATGGAAAGAGGGCAAGAGAACGGCACAAAGTGAATTGCTCATTCGGAGAGCTGGGAGATACCTTATGGATGGAATGGCCTCCTTCAGCTCTGGGACAATTCTGTGATTGCAAAAAATAGAGATGAGTATAAAGCGACTGGATTGTGGTTCACAAAAGACCTTGCCATCCAACACCAAAATGGCAGCCACTCAACTGGTATAGATGGTCACTAAATTCCCGATTTACTAGCAATTACAACATCTCCACAAGGAATAAGGAAAATAAAGCATGACTCATGATTGAAATGTTAATAGGCCATTTCTAAACATAAGGATATTTTCTTAGATGAGGTTATGGTAGATCAGACGAACTTAATCCACATGTGAGCATGAGGCACATATGAGGATGCCATTTGGCCCCTCAAACCTTAAATCAATACCAGTATTGATTGATTTGTATTTTAATTCCATTGACCCGTCTGGGTTCTGCAACCCTCAATACCCTAACCATACCCGAATCCATCAATCTCTGAGTTGAAATTTTGAATTGAACGGATCTCAACAGCTCTTGGGGGAGATTCCATCACCTTTTGTCTGAAGAAATGCTTCTGAACATCAACCTTGAATGCCTAGACTCAATGTTATAGTTTATCGGGTGAAGTGTTAATGTGAGTACGTCAATGAGTTGTCTACATCATCATTGGGAAGTGACGTAAGATCATATGACTGGGAGAGGTGAAGTCTTGCCCCGTACCTGTTTAATATTTGCCATATTTGAAGAATAGATAATGTTTGGCAACAACCAATACTCCTGCAATTTTTATCAGTCCTTTACACAACCACAGTAGGATAGCAGAAAGGTCATGCTCCCACGCTCTGGACTGTCCCGTCAGAGGCCATAGCTTCTTTCCTCCCTTCCTTAACAAATAATTTAATCATCATAAAAACCTCAATTAACTCATGCTTAAGGAAACAAATCTAGTTGATGAAAATGTGTTTCTGTTGTAAGTGCATGTGTTGCAGTCTCTCTGCA
>NW_025980531.1:1752-5651 GCF_021869965.1 Rhincodon typus | reverse complement strand
GTTGTGGCACTGCAGGAGGCCCAGGATGGACATGTCGTCTGAGGAATTGGAGGAGGAGTTGAAATGGTTCGCGACTGGGAGGTGCAGTTGTTTATTGCGAACCGAGTTGACGGTAGTTGTCTTTTGCCTGGGATGGGGGCAATGGAAGACCACGGTGGACATTTTTAATGTGACAGGAAAGAGAATAAAAAAGGACACGAGGGGCATTTTTTTTAACACAGAGCATGGACGCATGTGGAATGAACTTCCTGACGAAATTGTCTATGTGGCTACAATTACAATATGAAAACGACATTTGGATAAGTATATAATTATGACAATTTTGAATGGAAATAGGCCAGGAGCAGGTAGGCGGAACTAGTTTAGTTTGGCATTATATTCGGCACGTACAAGTTGGACTAAAGAGTCTGTATCCTTGCTGTATGACTCTATATGAGAGAAAAAAAAACTGACACAGGCTATTGAATTGGATGATCTGCCATTTTCATGATGAGTGGGGGGAGAGATTTCATGGGCCGTTTGGTTAGGTCCAGTTGCTGTTATCTATGTTTCTATGTCTGTTGATTCCCAGAACCGATGTTGAGTATTGTCACCGGAATGAAAAATAGTGATCTGGGCGATCAATATAACTTCAAACCATTTGATTGGATCTTGCTGCTGAATCTGCAGAAGAGTGAATCTCCATCGCAGAAGCCTCAGAGAGTTTAACAGTTACTGAGGAGAAAAACTACAACTGACTCCCTGGATACCGGAGCAAAGGCTGAAAGTAGGAGAAATTGTATCCTTTCACATTTACATTTGGTGATATTTCTGGCCTGTGATTGTGTCGCTGTGAATATTGTGTCAAAGAGACTTTAGGAGAAGGGCGGGCGGGTTAGTCTAATGTAACTGTGTTTGTGCGTTCTTTCGTAACATGGGATCTACGAGTCCCTCTTGTTCAAATCAATAAGATTTTCAATTCAGGTTATCCCCCTGCTCCCCCACTAAACTCCAAAGGTAAGATTCAAGTCAATGTATTTGTTGATATTAAGATTTCAGTCTAAAAGTGACGACAATGTCAACGCTCAGCTCAGAGAGCGCGATCAGTGCAGCAGAAAAATGCGTTTAACTCGACAACGGAGCCGTCAATTCGAGTGAAAACATTTTGGCCGCAAACCTTCCCGTGTCAGAGTCAGGAACGATCGAGCCTGGCTATCGAGAGATGCCGAATTGCAGAGGAATTGGAGAGTTTCGGCCGAGAGAGAAACACAGAGAGGCAGCAGGAGCAGGGAGTTGAGGGCAGGATGTCTCCGCGCCGTCCGCTCGCTGCCTTTAAATTGCTCAGTGCCGCCACCAGCAGCTTCATTGCTGACCCAGTTCAGTCTGACAGAGAGAGATTCAGCGCAGAGTTCTCAACATGAGCGACAGTGCAGCCGCCGAAACGGCTCCTCCAGTTTCCGCCAGCACCAAACCCAAGACTCCTAAGAAGAAGAAGGCGGCGGCTCCCAGGAAACAACCAGCCGGTCCCGGGTTGGGCGAGCGGATTGTGAAGATTGTCGGGGAGAGCAGCAATCGGAAGGGGACGTCTCTGGCCGCGATAAAGAAGGCACTGCAAAGAAGCGGGGTCAATGTGGAGAAGGCAGCAACGCCAAAGAAAGCGGTGAAGAAAGCAGCGCCTAAGAAAAAGACTCCCGTGAAGAAGGTGAAAAAGACCAAGAGCCCCAAGGCCGCAAAACCGGTCCCGAAATCGGTTAAACCGAAGGCTAAGCCCAAAGCGAAAGTGACGAAGAAAGCAGCAAAGAAATGAAGCAGTCTGTGCAACATGTAACCTTCTGAATCCAAAGGCTCTTCTCAGAGCCACCCACTTCTCTCAGGAAAGAGCTGAGCCCGGATCAAATGATCCCTGTCCTAGCTCCGAGTGCAGGGATAAATTACTTATTAATTTATGTGAATAACTCGTCCCCATTTCTCTACCGGATTTACACCCAGCCCCCGCAACACTCGTAACACTGGTCCTGAAACCCTGCTTCACAACACAATCCCGAAACAATGATTTTCTTTTTCAACTGAAGGAATAGAAACTGACATTGAAATGGAAGCAACCGTGTTGACTTGTTAAGAAAGGCCGGGAAATGGTCATTTAATTGTATCACAAGTACTTTTAAAAGCTCCTGTTTTTATTATCTTTGACCATGAAGCTCGAGTCTGCAGATTTTCTGCTGATCGTTGTGTTCACTGCCCTGATGGAGAAAATGTTGAGTTCCAGATCCAGTTGGGGGCGGGCGTTAGCTGGAGGTGGAGCTGGACAGTTCTCTGCTGTCACTTTTTGACTATCCGGGCCGCCTCTCACTCTGTGTGAGCTCTTTCTCAGTCAGGTCGGGGCGGGCTGTATAAAAAAGGAAGGTGAGGCAGCTCGGCTCTCATTCGGCAGCGATTGGAGTGAAGAAGCGTGATGTCTGGAAGAGGCAAAGGAGGCAAAGGCCTGGGAAAAGGCGGAGCGAAGCGGCACCGCAAAGTGCTCCGTGATAACATTCAGGGCATCACAAAACCAGCCATCCGGCGCCTGGCTCGCCGTGGTGGGGTCAAGCGCATCTCGGGCTTGATCTACGAGGAGACCCGCGGGGTGCTGAAGGTTTTCCTGGAGAATGTGATCAGGGATGCGGTCACCTACACGGAGCACGCCAAGCGCAAGACGGTCACTGCTATGGATGTGGTGTACGCTCTGAAACGCCAGGGCCGCACTCTCTATGGATTCGGCGGCTGAACAAATCGACCCTTTTCCAGCGAACCCAAAGGCTCTTTTCAGAGCCACCCAATTCCTCCGACTGAGGGCAGAGACCTGAGGACGGGGAAAGGCAGCAAATCGGGAGGGTGTATTGTACTACAGCTCGTTATCTTACATCGCGACTTGTAATTCTGCCCAGATGCGAAATGTTACATATTCCAGTATTTCTATTTCATTAACCCTTCCAGGAATGATATCTGATTCAGTTTTGATTCTTGGACGCCTGCAGATATTTTAGTGGCACGTTCTTTCCATCTGGCTGCTGAACGTAGCAATGACAAATTGTTTTCGGACGAATTATAAACTGGGTCTAATAAAAATGTGCCGATAAATTGAGATTGCGTAACTTTATTAGTGTACACTATATTTGCTTTTATTATGTTTAAATCGGCGGGATTGTTTAGATAAATTAACGGCGGTTACACGTTCGGTTGATCAGTTTGTGCTGTATTAAACCCCGCGCTTTTCTCCTGGCTGTTACAGACAGATCGCGCTGTGTGCAAGCTAGGTTTTTTAAAAATCCTACAAAATAGAAGACTTTATCGTCGTCGGACTTTATTTATCCTTTATATATTTAACTTAATCTCAGGAGTGCGAGGGTAAAATCGGCGGGCTATTTGAAGTTGACCAACTGTCATTTCAAGTTAACCAATCAGCTTCCAACAATTATTTTATTGCCTTTTCTGTAACTGCAGGAGCTGTTTCTCAGTGGGTTGAGGGACCGGACTGTATCCAATCCCAGCTCTAAGGCGGGCTCTTCATTCCCTTAAATTGGCAGCACCGCAACAAACTCAGCATTGACAGCGGTAGCCTGTAAGTGTGTTGCAGGAAGTTGAAGAGAATGGCCAGAACCAAGCAGACAGCGCGCAAATCCACCGGAGGGAAAGCTCCCCGTAAACAGCTGGCGACCAAAGCTGCCCGCAAGAGCGCTCCGGCCACGGGCGGAGTGAAGAAGCCTCATCGCTACAGGCCCGGCACGGTGGCTCTGCGGGAGATCCGCCGCTACCAGAAATCGACCGAGCTGCTGATCCGCAAACTGCCCTTCCAGCGCCTGGTGCGAGAGATCGCTCAGGACTTCAAGACCGACCTGCGGTTCCAGAGCTCGGCCGTGATGGCCCTGCAGGAGGCCAGCGAG
>NW_025980531.1:0-1652 GCF_021869965.1 Rhincodon typus | reverse complement strand
TCGGGCTTGATCTACGAGGAGACCCGCGGGGTGCTGAAGGTTTTCCTTGAGAATGTGATCAGGGATGCTGTCACCTACACGGAGCACGCCAAGCGCAAGACGGTCACTGCCATGGATGTGGTGTACGCTCTAAAACGCCAGGGCCGTACTCTCTATGGATTCGGCGGCTGAGCAAATCGACCCTTTTCCAGCGAACCCAAAGGCTCTTTTCAGAGCCATCCAATTCCTCCGATTGAGGGCGGAGACCTGAGGACGGGGAAAGCCAGCACATCGGGAGGGTGTATTGTACTGCAGCTCGTTATCTTACATCGCGACTTGTAATTCTGCCCAGATGCGAAATGTGACATATTCCAGTATTTCTATTTCATTAACGCTTCCTGGAATGATATCTGATTCAGTTTTGATTCTGGGACGCCTGCAGATATTTTAATGGCATGTTCTTTCTATTTGGCTGCTAAACGTAGCAATGACAAATTGTTTTCAGACGAATTATAAACTGGGTCTAATAAAAATGTGCCGATAAATTGAGATTGCGTAACTTTATTAGTGTACACTATATTTGCTTTTATTATGTTTAAATCGACGGGATTGTTTAGATTCATTAACGGCGGTTACACGTTCGGTTGATCAGTTTGTGCTGTATTAAACCCCGCGCTTTTCTTCTGCCTGTTACAGACAGATCATACAATAATCCCGTGTCCCGTCGCGCTGTGTGCAAGCTAGGTTTTTTAAAAATCCTACAAAGTATTAGACTTTACTGTCGTCGGACTTTATTTTTCCTTTAAATATTTAACTTAATCTCAGGATTGTGAGGGTAAAATCGGCGGGCTGTTTGAAATTGACCAACTGTCATTTCAAGTTAACCAATCAGCTTCCAACAATTATTTTATTGCCTTTTCTGTACCTCCAGGAGCTGTTTCTCAGTGGGTTGAGGGACGGGACTGTATCCATTCCCAGCTCGAAGGCGGGCTCTTCATTCCCTTAAATTGGCAGCACCGCAACAAACTCAGCATTGACAGCGGTAGCCTGTAAGTCTGTTGCATAGAGTTGAAGAGAATGGCCAGAACCAGGCAGACAGCGCGCAAATCCACCGGAGGGAAGGCTCCCCGCAAACAGCTGGCGACCAAAGCGGCCCGCAAGAGCGCTCCGGCCACGGGCGGAGTGAAGAAGCCTCATCGCTACAGGCCCGGCACGGTGACTCTGCGGGAGATCCGCCGCTACCAGAAATCCACCGAGCTGCTGATCCGCAAACTGCCCTTCCAGCGCCTGGTGCGGGAGATCGCTCAGGACTTCAGAGCTCGGCCGTGATGGCCCTGCAGGAGGCCAGCGAGGCTTACCTGGTGGGGCTGTTTGAGGACCCCAACCTGTATGCCATCCACGCCAAGCGAGTCACCATCATGCCCAAAGACATCCAGCTGGCCCGCCGGATCCGCGGGGAGCGCGCCTAAACGGAGCGTGCCCGGCCCTGCACGTTAACCCCGAGAAACACAACGGCTCTTTTCAGAGCCACTAAAGTATCCAGAAAGAGCCGAACTGATCCGTGACGTACGTTTCTTTGTTATATTTCTATGTCTTGTTGTTATTGCACCGCTTTAATTCACCCGTAACTGCAGGAATTGCATCTGACTGAGAAACCAGTGC
This sequence comes from Rhincodon typus, assembly GCF_021869965.1. Classification (NCBI taxonomy): domain Eukaryota; kingdom Metazoa; phylum Chordata; class Chondrichthyes; order Orectolobiformes; family Rhincodontidae; genus Rhincodon; species Rhincodon typus. Next base: position 11 of record NW_025980531.1, on the reverse strand, counting down.
GTAGGACTGAT
>NW_025980530.1:997-5652 GCF_021869965.1 Rhincodon typus | reverse complement strand
CTCACTAGGACCCTATACAGGTGCAGCATTACCCCACTGTTTTTAAACTCCATCCCTCTTGCAATGACAGACAAAATTCTATTTGCCTTTTTAATTACCTGCTGCACCTGCAATACGACTTTTAGCGATTCATGCACAAGGACACACAAGTCCCTCTGCACAGCAGCAAGTTGCAATTTTTTACCATTTAAACCACAGTCCTTTTTTTTGTTACTCCTACCAAAATGGATGACCTCACATTTATCGACTTTGTACTCCATCTGCCAGACCTTTGCCCACTCACTTAGACGATATATCCCTCTGCAGACTTTCAGTGTTTTCTGCACACTTTGCTTTTCCGCTCATCTCAGTGTCATCTGCAAATTTTGACACACCACACTTAGTCCCCAAATCCAAATCATCTATGTAAATTGTAAACAATTGCAGTCCCAACACTGATCCCTGAGGCACACCACTAGCCACTGACTGTCAACCAGAAAAACACCCACGAACCCCTACTCTTTATTTTCGACTCGTCAATCATCTTCTATCCATGCCAATACATTACCGGTAATATCGTGCAACTTTATCTTATGTCGCAGCCTTTGGTGTGGCACCGTGTCAAATACCTTCTGGATATCCAGATACACGACATCCACATGTTCCCCATTGTCCACCATGCAAGTAGTGTCCTCAAAGAATTCCACCAAGTGAGGTAAACATGACGTACGCTTCATGAACCCATGCTGGATGTTCACAATGGGACAATTTATATCCAGTTGTCTTGCTATTATCTTCCTGAATGATGGATTCAGACATTTCCCTCAAATCCGAAGTTAAGCTGACTGGCCTATAGTTCCCTGCTTTTTTTCTACTTCCTTTTTAAAACAGTGGCGTCACATTGGCTGTTTTCCAATCTGCGGGAACCACCCCACAGTCCAGTGAATTTTGGTAAATCATTACTAGTGCAAGCTTCTTTACTGTTGTACTGAAGGTCCTCCTCAGCAATGCACCCACTAGTGCTCCATATTACCACTCTCGCGCTCTCACTCATTCATAATTTACTGACCACTTACGAGCGTACTATGTTTACTATTACCGCATTTCATTCATTCATAAAACTGCGATCTTGTCATACTTTTCACTATTAAAGGGAGACTAAATGAAAATGTTCCTTCCACCCCATTTACTGCCTTTTCACAGTTTTAATCCTCACGGCCTTATTTTCCTAACAGTTGCCAAACCTGTGTCTACATCAGAGTCTATCCCTGAGTATGTTTTAATTTTCTAATCTATTCAGAACAATACCATCGTGTCAACTGACGCTATGAAAGAGCATACTATTAATCAGCCCTCAGCAGCCTTCTCCCAGGACTTGAATAGCTTGCAGGACATCAAACAAGTTTTCTGCATTCGCAGAGATAGTAGGAAATGCGGATGCTGGAGAATCTGAGATAGCAAGGTGTAGAGCTGGATGAACACAGCAGGCAAAGCAGCAGAGGAACAGGAAGGTTGACGTTTCGGGCCTCGAGCCTTCTTCAGAAATGGGGGAGGGGAAGAAGGTTCTGAAATAACTAGGGAGAGACGGGGTGGCATTTAGAAAATGGATAGAAGAGAAGATAGGTGGAGAGGAGACAGACAGGTCAAAGAGGCGGGGATGGAGACAGTAAAGGTGAGTGTAGGTGTGGAGTTAGGGAGGAGATAGGTCAGTCCAGGGAGGACGGAAAGGTCAAGGGGGCGGGATGAGTTCAGTAGGTAGGAAATGGGGATGGCGCTTGAGGTGGGAGAAGGGGATAGGTGGGAGGAAGGACAGGTTAGGGAAGCGGGGACGTGCTGGGCTGGTTTTGGGATGCGGTAGGTGGAGGGGAGATTTTGAAGCTTGTGAAATCCACATTGATACAATTGGGCTGCAGGGTTCCCAAGAGGAATATGAGTTGCTGTTCCAGCAAACTTCGGGTGGCATCGTTGTGACACTGCAGGAGGCCCAGGATGGACATGTTGTCTGAGGAATGGGAGGGGGTGTTGAAATGGTTCGCGAATGGGAGGTGCAGTTGTTGAGTGCAAACCGAGCGTAAGTTTTCTGCAAAGCGGTCCCCAAGCTTCCGCTTGGTTTCCCCGATGGAGAGGCGGCCACAACGGGAACAGCGGATGCAGTACACCACATTAGCAGTTGTGCAGGTGAACATCTGCTTGATGTAGAAAGTCTTCTTGGGGCCTGGGATGGGGGTGAGTGGCGAGGTGTAGGGGCAGGTGTAACACTTTCTGCGGTTGCAGGGAAAAGTACCGGCTGTGGCGGTTCTGGGGGGAACGTAGAGCGGACAAGGGAGTCACGGACAGAGTAGTCACTCCGGATAGCAGATAAGGGTTGGGAGGGAAAAATGTCTTCGGTGGTGGGGTCGGATTGCAGATGGTGGAAGTGTCGGAGGATGATGCATTGGATCAGGAGGTTGGTGGGCTGGTGCGTGAGGACGAGGGAGATTCTGATTTGGTTGTTATTGTGGGGAAGGATTTTGAGCGATGAGTTGCGGGAAATGCAGGAGACATGGTCGAGGACGTTCTCGACCACTGATTGGGGGAAGTTGCAGTCCTTAAAAAACGAGGACATCTGAGATGTACGGGAGTGGAATGCCTCATCCTGGGAGCAGATGCGGCGGGGGTGAAGGAATCGGAAATAGGAGATGGCATTTTTGCCGGAAGGTGGGTGGGAGGAAGTGCATTCTAGGTAGCTGTGGGAGTCGGTGGGCTTGAAATGGATATCAGTTTCTAGGTGGTTGCCAGAAATGGAAACAGAGAGGTCCAATAAGGAGAAAGAGGTATTAGAGATGGTCCAGTTGAACTTAAGGTTGGAGTGGAAGGTGTTAGTGAAGTGGATGAACTGTTCAAGCTCCTCGTGGGAGCACGAGGCAGCGCCGATACAGTCATCAATGTAACGGAGGAAGAGGTGGGGTTTAGGGCCAGTGTAGCTCCGGAAGAGGGATTGTTCCATGTAACCTACAAATAGGCAGGTATAGCTTGGGCCCATTCTGGTACCCATGGCCACCCACTTTGTCTGGAGGAAGTGGGAGGAATTGAAAGAGAAGTTGTTGAGGTTGAGGACGAGTTCGGCTGAGCGGATGAGGGTGTCAGTGGAGGGGGACTGGTCGGGCCTGCGGGACAGGAAGAAGTGGAGGGCCTTTAGGCCATCTGCATGGGGAGTGCAGGTGTATAGGGACTGGACATCTATGGTAAAAGTAAGGTGTTGGGGACCGGGGAATTGGAAGTTCTGGAGGAGGTTGAGGGCATGGGTGGTGTCACGGACGTAAGTAGGGAATTCCTTGAACAAGGGGGAGAAAATGGAGTCGAGATAGGTGGAGATAAGTTCGGTGGGGCAGGAGCAGGCGCAGAGAATTGGTCGACCAGGGCAGTCAGGTTTGCTGGAAAAGCTCAGCAGGTCTGGCAACATCTGTGAAGGAGAAAACAGAGTCAACGTTTCAGGTCCGGGGACCCTTCCTCAGAACTTCAGTACACTGCCCACACTGAGGTGCTATCTCACTCCATCCCTCTCAGTGCTGCAATAACGCAGATTTGATCCTCTATTCGCGTGGCACTCCCTCAGGACTGATCCTGTAATCGTGTGGCGCTGCCTCAGTAATGACCGTTAGACAACCCTGCGCTTCCATGTTACTGACTGTCTGACAAACAGGCACTGCCTCAGATCTGACTTGCTGACTATCAGGTACTATCTGAATCTGACTATCTCGCAGTGCTTTCCTGGGGTCTCTGTTATTTAGTGTTGATTTACAGTGGGCCTTGTGTTTTAGCTTTCACTAACTGGAGGCTCTGTGTTTTAGGAATTTTTTTTGCAGTCATCTGTTTGAGGGTTCAGGGGGATTTTAGGGAGGATTTACAGGGTTTATTTACAGGGAGCTCTATAACTTACACTTTATTTACAGCGGGCTCAGACTTTTATGGTTTCTTTACTGGGGGTTGTCCCGGCCCCAGCCTCCATTCCCAGCCTATCCCAGCCCCGCCCCCAGCACGGGGAACTGACCATAACCCCGACCCCGCAGCCAGTACCGGCCCTCGGCCCGAACCCCAGACTGTTCCGGACCCGGCCGCGGCCCCCAGCACCTGACATGAATCCCAGCCTGTCCTGGCCCGGAACACAAGCCCCCAACCCCCACTCCCACCCGAGCCTGTCCCGGCCCCAAACCTAACCAAAAACTTAGCCCCAATCCTAATCCTAAACCTGGCACCTGATCCCAGAACCGAGCCTTCAACCCCCAGCCAAATCCCGGCCAACAGCCTGTTGCAGCCCCGGCCCAGCCCGGCTCGACCCAATCTGGTTCCCCAGCCCAGACCATCACCGTAAACCTAGCCTTAGCGTCAGCCCTCCGACCCCGGCCCCAAACCTAATCAAAACCTTTGCTACAACCTGGACACTGATTCTAAACCCGGCCACAGACACCCAGCCTGGTCCGGCCTCGCCCGACCCAATCCAAGGCCCAAGACCAGACCATCACCATAAACCTCGCCTTAGCCTCGGCCCTAAGCAACGGCCCCAGACCCCAGCCTTCAGCCCCTCTCCCAGCCGTAACCCTAAGCCCGGCCCCAGACCCCAGCCACCAGCCTTTTGCAGCCCCGATCCTGCCGCACCTTGTCCCCGACCCCAACCCTAACCCCAGACTGTCCCGGCC
>NW_025980530.1:0-897 GCF_021869965.1 Rhincodon typus | reverse complement strand
CGCGGCCCCCAGTCCCCGACCCCAACCCTAACCCCAGACTGTCCTGGTCGCGCCACCGGACACCGACCCGAACCAACAGCCCTCGGCCCGAAGCTTGTCGCGGCCCAGGCCCAATCTCCCTGCCCCGCCCCTATCCCACCCTGCACAGATGCCAGCGACCGAGACCAAGACCCAGACCCAGCGTCAGCCATCAGCGACCCCCAGCCCAACACTCCCCCGCAGCCTGTCGCAGCCCTGACCCTGACCCTGACATCAACCAAGGCCCTGAGCCTGATAACGAGCCCGACCCCGACCCCGACCCGCTTAAAATCTCAGCACCCAGACGGCAGTCCCGACTCTAATCTCTGCCTGTCCCAGACCCGTTCCCATACATAACTCTAACCCCAAACGCAGCCTGACCCGGCCCCCATCCTTCGCCCTAATCCCAGCCTGTCCATCTCCTGGCCCTGACTTTCCTGTGCCCTGGCCCTCGGCCATCGCACCACCCCTTTCCCCCTCCCACTACCCCCTCTGCCGACTGAGCTTGTCCCGGTCCTGGTCCCAGCCCACAACTGCAGCCTCAACCCTGAACTCAACTCTAACCCGAGCCTCAACCCTAACCCTAACCCAAGCCCCACCCTGACACTCATCTGGTCTTAACCCTAACCTGTCTGAAAGTAACTACTGAGGAAGTGCCTCAATGGTCAATGCTCACGCAATGCTTCACTGTGAAGGGGTCAGAATTGACAGCCTCATTGTCAGAGGGTCAGTGACAGTGCTTCACAGCAGCGTCACTGCTGAGGGACTGTCTCAATGTTAGAGGGTCCAGTGGGGTGCACAGTCTCAAAATAACGGGGTGAGAAATAAGGGAATGCAACACGTTTGCAGGACCAGTCCTGAGATAGTTTCGTACAGTGA
>NW_025980529.1:0-5652 GCF_021869965.1 Rhincodon typus | reverse complement strand
ATCAGACCCTTTTCTGATGAAGGGTCTAGGCCCGAAACGTCAGCCTTTCTGCTCCTATGATGCTGCTTGGCCTGCTGTGTTCATCCAGCCCTGCACCTTTGTTGTCTCGGATTCTCCAGCATCTGCAGTTCCTACTATCTCTAACCACTGAGCCAATGTGTTGCCCTTCCAAAAGTTTCTCTATTGCTGAGGTGCGGTGTTTCCCCCTCCAATGATCCCTAGAATAATACTGTGATGTGAGGGCTCCAGGCTTGTTTTTTTTTTAATTCTCCAGTCTGAGAGGTTGAGTTGTCCTGTCCCACTTCCCACGTTTGTTGGAATCGGACCATTGGGCGAATGTCTGGGTTATCCCACCAGACAAATACCCCAGTTCTGTACAAATATACATGTCCTGATTCTTAATAAAGCATCATTACGATGCCCTACCCCTCCTGAAGGCACTGGCTACTGTTGGGCTGTAGAAACTAGGAGCAGGAACAGGCCATTCTGCCACTCGTATCTGTTCCGCCATTCAGCGTGAACGTGGCTGAACCTCTGCCTCGATGCCATGATCCAACTTCTTCATACCCTTTCATGCCTTTTAAATCCATTAATTTAGAACATAGAACAGTACAGGTCCTTCAGCTGACGATGTTGTGCCGAACTTTTACCCTATCTAACCTCTATCTAACCTGCACCCCCTACCTTGTACTATCATCCATATGCCTATCTAATAGCCACTTAAATGCCCCTAATGAGGCCGAATCCACTACCCTCTCTGGCAATGCGTTCCATGCCCCGACCACTCTGAGTAAAGAACCTACCTCTGACATCTCCCCTACATCTATCTCCACTCACTTTAAAACTATGCCCCCTCGTAATAGCTACCTCCACCCTAGGAAAAAGTCTCTGGCTGTCCACTCTTCTGTATCTTGCTCTCTTTCTTGAACGTATTGAATAATTGGCCTCCACAGTAGGAGAAAATTTGACAGGTTGGCCAGCCTGAAGAAATACTTCCTCATCTGAGTTCTAAATACCCTACTTCATATCCTGAGACTGTGACCCCTGGTTCCAGACTCCCTCAAGCAGGGGAAACGTCCTCCCCGAATCCAGCCTGTTAGAATATTATATGTTTCACTCCGATCCCCTCGCAATAGTCTGAACTCTGCTGAATACACCATGATCACAGTCCTAGCTGTCAGCAATGGCTTCTCACTAACCTGGGCTCGAACATGTTGTTTGACTGAAGTAATCTGGAGCCAAACCGAGCAGGAATGGCTGCACCGTGAGAAACTCCCCTTCCTGTTATTTTTGTCTCCCCGTCCACCTCCCTTTCCGATGGAGTTCACCTTGGACAGACCAGAAAACGTTGCACGTTTTTCCCCCCTTCCCCCGAGCCGCATCTCCTTCTGACTTGGAATCCTTTTGCTATCACCGGGTCCAAATTTTGGAACTCCTTCCCCCGTAGCGCTATGGGTGTCACTGCAATTGGGCAGACTACACTGATTCAGGAAGGTATCTCACCACCTTCTCGAAGACACTTTAGGATGGGCAATAGATCACGTTGATGGCCATAATCCCAGGAGTGAAATAAGCAAAAGGAGACCTGGGGTCCTGTTTGATGCCTGGTTTTATTCCAGCAGATTCCCCTTGACAATGTGCGGTTACTGTTGTGGGATGGGGAGAAGGAAAGTTCCCAGCTCCTGGACGTTAATTACATTTGATATACACATTCGGAAACCAACTGCATTTTTGCAGCCGACGCAGTAAAGGTGTCACTTTTCTAGTAGATTCCAGTTGAATATCTGCGATGACGAATCAGTATCAAAGTTCTTTTTCCATGCCCAATCCCAGTGTTCTTCCTCCCCTCTATCCCTGTTTATCCCTCCACTCCACTGGAATTATTACCCACTAGCTTCCAGCTAACACTGGGTCTCAGAAGCAGCAACAAATTTTAGCTGCTTAGTCCACCCTGCGCAGAGTGATCAGAATTCTGTCCTTTACGCTCACTCTCTCTCCTTTCCCTTCCTTTACTTTCTTTTCTCATTCTCCTCTTTGCTTCCCTTTCTCTTTCAACCCTCCCACGCTCGTCTCTGCCCCACACCCTCGAACCCCTATTTCCCCTCTTCCCCCTTCCGTTGTCCACTAGCGTTGTGTCCCTTGTTGATCCGTTACTTCCCCTCTCACCGATGCCGCACCCTCTCCTTCATCTTTCACCTAAGCTTTCACAGACTGGGCTTTGATCTGTGCAGGGAGCCGAAAAGATTTTTGTTTTATTGAGGTCAGAAATAGGGGAACTGTATGTTAGCCTGAATGTGAGCTAGACTGGAATGAGTAAAAGAGATCGGCGGCACGTTTGTAAAGCCAGATATAATCCACAAATTAATCTGCGTAGCCCACAAGGTTTCTTGAAATATTGGGTCCAGTGTCTGGACCTCCCTCAAAGGCGATGTGGGCTGTAAGAGGTTCAGTGGGTGGGGGATCATGGGTTTCCAGAATGTACCCCCGGTTGTGTGCAGTTGTTGCCGGTTAGCCATCCAACCTGCCACCCTTCAAAGTGGTGGGCCTGGGCAGCTGAATTTAATGGGGCTTCTCGACCTTGGAGGGCATCTCAGCTGAACCTGCCCTTTGCCCAGTGTTTGCGAGCGTTCACAGTACTCCCTCCGTAATGGGAAGGAGAAGGGTGGAGGGGAATTGGCGGAAAGTGACATCCTGCTATTGACCGTTCTATCGCGTATTTGTTCGATGTATAAATTCTCAGGGGCTCCAGACCATCACACCGATTTGTCACATTTGTTTTTCCCCCTTTTCCTTTTGTTGTATCCTCTTTGTTTCTTTTGCATGCTGTACATGACCGAATCATCCCATTTAACCCTTCACCCCTCTTGCATGTGCCTTGTGGAACACTAACAGTACTGTGCGGAAACTGGAGGAGGAGCTTAGAACCAGAGATCAGAGCTTAAAAGCCTTAACTGCATTACAGGAAAAGGTACTGAACTCGTTGGCTTTTATCTTCATTCACATATTGTTTGAAATGAGTTGCATTTCCTTCACTTGCTCTCCACCCTTGTAGAGGTGAGACGGAAGAAATTATTATCAAATAGCAAGAAATGTCAATTTTATATTGTAACCGTCTTGAATGCTTAAGCACTTCTGGTTAGGCTTAACTCTCTGTCGTGGTTTTCTAACTCTTAAATTTACCAGCATGTTGGTTTGATGGGCCATTTAATACGTTTTCAACCACTCAAAATCCCAGTGATATGTGTAATTTCTTGGATGTTGAGTGTGGAAGTGGGCCACCCAGTTGTGTTGGCGTTTACAGCCCATGCCTGATATCACCGATGCCATGTGTAACTGCTCACCTTACAGAACTCCCGTCCGTCCTTCCGTGTGTCCGTATGTTGACATGGTTTCTGCCTGAGGATCAGTCCTGGTCACAGCTTTGTTCTCATTCCCTGTCCCACTCCCTTCTGTGTCGGCTTCTCCCCGATCTGATCCCTACGCTTGAGGTGGTACCTGAGAGTTCTTGGGAGTTTTTTTTGTTTGAGGGGATTTTGCCAGAATGGTTTTGCGGTTGAGGGATTTTAGGTTGGTGAAGACCTTGGGATGTTCTCCTTGTACTTGGGGAGTTGAGGGATTGCATAGAGGTGGGCATGGTGACCATTGAGTAGCTAAAGGGCCACTGATGGCCCAAGGTCAAGTGGACACGGATTTGAGGTTTTGTGAAGGAGAACCTTTTGCAGTAAATGTGCTGAGTGGCAATGACCTGACACTTGCTGCCTTTGAGCAGGTTGCAAGCAGAGACTCAGCGAGACTTCTCAAAACACATTTGCTTGAGTGAAATGAACTTGCTGGGGCCATGGTGGTTGTGGGGGGTTGAAGTGAGGCAATATGACTGACCAGAGAACTTGTGTGAACTAGAATGACTGAGCAGCCTCCTGTGCTGTTATACCTCTGTCTGCTTTCTTTCGCTCTTGATTTCTTGCTCCCATCCGCCATGGACCGCTCCCAAACTTCTGCCTATCCATTTCTCTCTGTCTCACTCTGTTTTTGGAGACGTTTCTCTTGTGCTTTTTATTCTGTTTGGTATTATGTCTGTGTCCACTGATTTTTTTTTTGATACATCACCTATTCTGAAGAATCTGCTTCTGTCTAGCCTGTGCCCTCCTTTGACAAGCCCTGTCATCTCGGGTGTTACGAAAGAGACCCTTTTTCTCCCTCCAAATCTCTAGTTGCAATAATATCCTGGTACACAGGCCGCCTGCCATAATGCAGCTTTGTCCTGTGGTGTGAAGCTCGCTGCTGCCCACAGCGCTCTGGCTCGCAGTTAGGTATCGAGAGAAACTACACTGAGATGAATTTCTGAAATGCGAAATAGAAAACGATATGACTTGATAGTGAGTGGGCATAAATGCACATGTTGCGTTTTAGCCAACGAGCTTTCTTTCAGTCTCTGCCAGTATTGCAGGCAACGCTGAGTGATCACTGCCCATCTAACCGCGTGAAACTGTGCATCCCAGTGCGGATGACTGCGATCGCAAATGAAACCGACCTTCGCCTTTGTTCGATCATCCGAAGACCCAGCCCGTCCAACCCTCCCTCCCAATAGTAACCCCTCCGTCCCGGGAATTGGTCAGGCCAACGTGGCTAATCCCTCGGTCACGCCACACTGCTGTGCGCAGTCCCACAGGGGACCTCGCAGTTGGCCTGTAGCTGGCATCTTCATGGCTGCAAACGTTGCCATGTCTCATAACTCGAGAACAATCGCACCGTTGTGGCCATTTTTGGCGCGGCTGGTTTTAATTGCACACTCTCTTGCCAAGAGCCGTCCCTCAGCACAGAACATTGGCCGAGGATACAAACAATAACATCTGGGCAGCACGCTCCTGCTTTTTCTATCCTTCCCATGACTGCCAGTGGTCATTAGGGTTACTGTACCTACTCCCCCATGGCTTGGACTGCCTCAGGACGTTGCAAAGTAGCCACCTCCTCCATTTACACCAATGTGGAAATCTACCTCTGGTTCCTATCTTGGTGGGGAGCCAATAAAATGATTTCTAATGGTTAAGTAGGTCTGTGTGCTATTCATACAGCACGCTTTAACCCCACTACAGCTGAGAGTGTCACTGAGTCGACACTCACTGTATGAGTTGCCTTTGCAGCTTGCAGTTATTTATAGTGTGTGTCACACACAAGACCGCATCCCGTAAAAATTACCACTTTTTTTTTCTTGGTTATGCTTTCATTAATGTTTACCAGTTCCTAATTTTTGGCTGCGCCATGTACGGTTTGGCTATGTCAGGCCTTGCAGGGTGGTCCTGGGCTCTGACAGCTGGCTGAGTGCAGAGAAGGTCCCTGCTCTATCACCCTTGCAGATGTGTTCAGCGGAGGCCCTGCTAACTGCCTGGCACGCAGTGGGGAAATTTGCTGGACTTTTGATCTACCCGGCACTAATTATAATTAACCTTTTCATATCAGCGACTGACAATAACAGTGTGCCTAATGATCCTATTCTTGTAACATTTTAACCCAAAGCTCAAGAGTCTAAGCATCAGTTGTCAGGTTGGATTGACCAAGTTTCCCTTGGCAGGTACACACTGCTGTTGGTTCTCTTTCTGCTCCGTCTTTTTCCGTTTTTTTTTTAGTTTTTTGTGTTTGTGGGTGCGCACTGTT
>NW_025980528.1:0-5652 GCF_021869965.1 Rhincodon typus | reverse complement strand
CCTCCATCTCCTACCGACCAACCTCATCCCGCCCCCTTGACCTGTCCGTCCTCCCTGGACTGACCTATCCCCTTCCTAACTCCCTACCTACACTCACCTTTCCTGGCCCCATCCCCGCCTCTTCGACCTGTTTGTTTCTTCTCCACCTATCCTCTCCTCCATCCCTCTTCTATCCGCCTCCCACTCTCTCCCTATTTATTTCAAAACCCCCTTCCCCTCCCCCTTTTCTGATGAAGGGTCTAGGCCCGAAACGTCAGCCTCTCTGCTCCTATGATGCTGCTTGGCCTGCTGTGTTCATCCAGCCTTGCACCTTGTTGTCTCATTAAAAATCAGTCCATCTCCTCCTTATTCACTTTCCTAGCAGCTACTGCACTCTGGAGGAGTGATTTCCACAGACTCATGACATTTGAGAGAAGACCTTCTTCCTCATCTTTGTTTTAAATCTGCTACCGCTTATTCTAAAACTATGACCTCTCATTCTCGATTGCTCCACAAAGTGACATATCCCCTCAACGTCTACTTTGTCAATCCCCTTTAGTATATTATAGACCTCAATTAGATGTCCTCTCATTCTTCTAAACCCCAGCGAGTATAGTCTAAACTGGCCAATCTCTCCTCGTAAGATGAACCTTTTGTGTCTGGAATTAATCCTGTGAACGTTTTCTGAACTGCCTCCAATGCCATTACATCCTTCCTCAAGCAGGGGGACCAAAAATGTCTGTATCCAGTCTCACCAATGCCTGGTACAGTTGCAATAACACTTCCTTACACACATATTCAGCCCCTGGGATTTTGGTAGGAATCTGGTAGGTACATGAGAGAATGCTAAGGTTGATCTGTGCCTTGAAGACTCCTGCTGAGAGTGGAATAGCGCAAACATTTGAGTTTTGGGTGAGTTGTTGGCTTGAGAGTTTCCTTCCTTTTAATATTTCTCTACTTTTGATAGGCACTTGAATTCAAAGAATCCCACATTGCTTTTAATTGATTGTGCCATGTACAGTGATCTTGAATGAGTTTCTCCCAGGATCCAGGGTTGATAACAAAGCTCCAGATGAGGTCCCCTGGACACAGCCATGAGCAGGCACTCAAGACACAAGGTATTCCCAGACGATCAATCCTGACAGGCAAGTAACTGAACTCACCCAATGAGGACAGGCTCTGGACACAATCTGGAATTCTAGGAGCTCAGGATGGGTCTTTCCTGGAGCGAGCTGGCCCATTACTTCAGTCTCCTTTACACTGATTGTAAGGCTAAAATTGTTGTAAACACTGTAAACAACAACATGCTTGTGTGTGAACTACATGATGGTGAGACTTCCGATCCATTCCCAGTCACTACTGGGGTAAAACAGGGCTCTGTGTGAGCACTAACCCTGGTCAGAATGTTTTCCTCTGACATGCTGTCTGTGGATTTTTATAATGGTGATCCTGGCTCCGAAATCAGAGATCACATGGACAGCAAGCTGCTCAATCTGTGACTGCTCTGGACAAAGACTCCACTCTCCAAGGACTTACCTTGGCGGTTTCCTGTTTACTGATCTCTGACCACTAGCTGCTGGATCAGAGCTGGACATTCCTTGTAGCCTTGTTCTGCAATGCATTGTCTGAATGGAAATGCTGTTAGATTAGGCTGCTGTGGAATGTGCTTTTTTTCATTGCTTTTATTTGAGGATTGTGGTCAGGAGGATACTGTACATCAAGTTGTAGTCTCAGCTGATGGTAGATTCATACAGCACAGAACAGGCCATTTGACCAATTGAATTTGTGCTGACCTATGTACAATAATTCCACTTTCTAGCACTTGGCCCATAGCCTTGAATGTTATGACATCTCAAGTGCTCATCCAAGCACTTTTCAAATGTTGTGAAGTTTCCACCTTCACTGCCCTCTCAAGCAGTGCATTCCAGACTCCACCATCCACTCCGTGAAAATAATTTTCCTCAAATCCCATCTAAACTCCTTGCTTTTTATTTTAAAATTATGCCTCCTAATATTGACCCTTTAACTAAAGGATACAGCTATCCATTCTGTTCATACCCCTCATAATCTTATATATCTCCATCAAGTTCCCGCTTAGCATTCCCTGCTCCAAAGAAACCAAACCAAATTATCCAGCCTCTCCTCATTAGTTAAATAAAACCTCCATCCCAGACTACATCTTGTGACAAAAACAGAAATTGCTGGAAAAGCTCAGCAGGTCTGGCAGCATCTGTGGAGAGAAATCAGAGTTAAAAGTTTTGGCTCAAGTGACCCTTCCTCAGACCTGGTTGGATACTCCTGGATAAGTATTACTGGGTAAGTCAATCCCAGCATGAAATCTGGCTTGATAGATCACATGTCTTTTTTCTCAGATGGTGGTCAGTCACTGAAACAGAGTCATACAAAGCTATAGAGCTGTGTTAAACAATAGAACTGAGCTTTATCACGCAAGAGACAAAACAAAAAAACAAAAACAGAAATTGCTGGAGAAAACAAGGTCTGGCAGCATATGTGGAGAGAAAGCAGAGTTAATATTTCCAGTCCATTGACCCTTTTTCAGGTTTCAGATTTCCAGCATCTGCAGTTTTTTGATCTTAGCTGATCTGATCATCTTCAACTTTGCTTTTCCCGATAAGACTTGATTTCCTTACAGAGTAAAGATCTGTCTGTCTCAGCCTTCAATATACTTAATGATCCAGTCTCAACACCCTCTGCAGTAAAGAATTCACACCACCCCCTGAGAGAATATTGAATTATTACATCCTCATCTGTGTCTTAAATGGGCAACCTCTTACTCTGAAATAATAATGTCTGGTCCTGGACTCTGCTGGAAGAGGAAACAACTCCTCCATGTCAACATGGTCTACACAGTCTATTGTGTTAACTACATTAGCAAATATCTTTTGGAAATCCAAATTTATTGCATCCACTTCTTCCCCAATATCTATTCAACATGTTACCTCTTCAAAGAATTCTATGATGTTTGTCAAGAATTGATTCAGTTGTTCCATATTCCATGTTAAGTCACTGTACTCATAAGGGAACATTTTATGAAGCAGGACCTGCTTTCATTATTTCAACAAAGATTATTCAGATATCTAATTCTTATCAGAATTGTGAATATTGTGACAATTTTCATAATTTAAATTCACACACTATAAATTTACTGTTTAAAAAAGGTTACTCGTTGAATATTTGTTATTCACTTCCTCATTACTCGCAGAGTATGGGTTACAGAGTATAGCTTAAATTGGGATCATGTCATATTCAGCCCATTGAAACCATGATAACTCGTTATGGAGTGATCCAATCAGTTTTACTCCTCTGCTGAGTCCCCATTACCCTGTAGCTTTAGTTTATTTCAAGTATCCATCCCGTTTCATTTAAACTAATTTATTGTGCATACACTACCCTCATGGACTGTTTAGCATCCTGTTTGCATCCTGACATGGAATCTAAATAAAGTGGCAATAATAGATGGGCATTTTTTTGACTTTGCCATATCTGCTTTGCCTCAATGCTGTTACACATGGCTGTGAATAAGAGCAGTTCAGGAAACATGCATCAATATGAGAACATCACCTCAGTTATACTTCAATGCAAGGCTCTTTCAGCTCAAATTTTAAGCCAAGCTTCTATCTTTCCGAAAAGACATCAGCTAATTCAAAGTATCACTCTGATATTCACAAAGTACATACACTATTCATAACGGAGAGAACTCCTAGAGTCTAGGCTGAATGGCTATCCCCAAACCAACATTGAACCACTAAAACAGATATTCTGGTCATCCACAGTTTGCTGCTGTGCTTTCCTACATTGCAACAGTGACTGCATTCTAAATGTATGTTTTTGGATCTGAGATGAGTAGGTACATTCTGAGTTCATGGATAGTGCTAAACAAATGCATATTTCTTCTTCAGGATTTTTTATTTGCCTAATGCAAATTCCTGGAGTCAAGCAGTCATCCCCTCATCTGTAGAGTTTACGATCACTAGTCTGTCATTCAGTCTGTGGAGAGGACACCCCTCAGTAATGTGCAGCACCATTTGTGACTATCTGCAAATGCACAAGGGGTGTTCACTGGAAGGCAATGGATCAGAATTGATGTCGCACACCACCCACTTCTCATCAGTACTAAGCTCCCTGGGGAAGCAAATGATGCTATCAGCTGTCTGAATTTCAAAAGAAGTTTACAAAGCTCTGATAGGTCCCACCTCCGTGGGCCAACTCAAAGCTACACTCTCCTCTGCCTTATGCAGGGTGGAGCTTGGGAACAAAATGTTGGAGAATGACCTTTCATGTTGATGTATTTTTCACAGCTGAGCAACAAAACCCACAGTGTGACATAATTTACCAACTACAAAGGTTATAATTGGTTATTCATCAAGTCACACTATGCATATCGTTTCCAAATTAATTCACATCATTTAACTCAGTCACGAAAGCAAAAGTATCTCATACTCAAGTCAAATAGTTAATGCCTGCAAATTAGGGTGTGCAAATAATTCATAGTAAATTCAATATTCATAATAAACTGTCTCTCTTTCCATGTAATAATGAGTTAATAGCTGTGTTATAACAGAAGAAAGAATTCAATAAGAACATGTTAATGTTTGTCTGATAATATCATACAAGCTAATTTATATATCCCTCTAGTATCATATTTCATTTACATATAATGTAATCTGTAACCTAGAGAAAAATTGTGTTCAGAAATTGTTGTGTAATTACTCTACTGCAGTTGTCTGACTTTAAGGTATTGGTAAAATTATTGGTAAAAAGGTTAGTAATTAAATACTAAAATTAATCTTGGTTTATCCTGCAATTTAATGTGATTCTCCTCCTCATTATTAATGACGTAAATTAGGGACAATTAGTTTCTGCAATGATTTATTCCCCTGGAGCTGAGAATAAGTGGAAAGCTATTGTTAATATATCGGCTACTTCAAATTATTACAGTTTTTAACTTCCAATCATGTGTTTACAAGTGTCACTATGACTATTCATCATTGTGGATAAACTCTTCTCACTGATTGTGCCATTTTTTCAATCTCAGGTCAGATACAAGCCAATGTTAATCCTGAAGTAATTGGGAGGCAGGCACAGGTGCTGCTAAGGGCCAAAGCAGGCTGCCAAGAATGCCCACCTTGATGCTGTGAGACTTCATTCCAGTTATGAAAACAAAAGTCAAATGGAGAAATAGTCCTCCAGTCCTCACACCTCCTCATGTCCACATTCACTCAATGCTCCTTTCATGAGAACTCATGCTATATCATGTCCCCCAGTCACTGCACCATGGCCCCCTCCTAACTCCAGAATAACTTAGCCACAATTTACACTAACCTGTGGCCACCCAAACATACCACCCATTTCCACTCCAACTTCCATGCTAACACACCCAGTAACCATGGCAAAACCTCAGGATCCAAGAACAGATAAACTAAAATAATGTTCTAATTATCTATGAGAGATATCACTATAAATAAAAATAATCATTGTTTAAAGCCCGTTCAGTATATTTAAGTTTCTGAAAGTAATTAAAGCCTTATAAAAGCAAACATTTGTATTCATAGACCCACATCAAGGATAACTAATCTGTTTATATGATAGTAAGAACTGCCGATGCTGGAGTTTGAGATAACACAGTGTGGAGCTGGAGGAACACAGCAGGCC
>NW_025980527.1:2383-5652 GCF_021869965.1 Rhincodon typus | reverse complement strand
TCTGTTCCTGGGCCTGGACAGGCTGGCTATGAACAAGTCCAGGCAGCAGGCCATGGAGGGAGTCATCTCTGCCAACACCCTGCCTCTCTTCCGCATTTACATTCGAGACCGGTCTCATTGGAGAGGGAGCACGTGGTGTACAGCAATGCTCTCGATGCCTTTAGGAGAGGTGGGCACCACTGGGGATAGACTGCTTTATTTCCCCCTCCAGGGCCAGGATCAAACAAGGATACAGTGAAAAATAATGGGAACGGGACAAATAATGTTAAAAAGTCAAATCTTTAGGCTTTGTGCCTTAATGCGCAGAGCATTTGCAATAAAGTCGTTGAATTAATTAGATGAAAACAGGTATGATATAGATGGGATTATGGAGACATGACTACAGGGTGACCAGGAGTATCCAGTAATTAGGAAGAACAGAAATAAAGGAAAAAGCAGTGGGGTCACATTGCTGATTAAAGAGGAAATAAATGCAGTAGTAAGGAAGGATATTAATCCTGAAGATGTGGAATCTGTATGGGTAGAGTTGACAAACCCCAATGGGCAAAAACATTAATTAGGGTTGTATATTGACCCCTAAACTTTAGTGGTAATGTTGCAGATGGCATTAAACAGGGAATTATAGATGCATGCAATAAAGGAACATCTATACTTATGGGTGACTTTAATCGCTGTATAGATTGGACAAACTGTAGAGGAGGAGTTCCTGAGTGCATATGGGATGGTTTTCTGGACCAATACATTGAGGAATCGGCTAGAGAACCTTGACTGGGTATTGTGAAGTGAGAAAGGAATAACTTGCAATCTAGCTGTGTGAGGCCCCTTGAGAATGACTGACCATAATATGATAGAGTTCCTCATCAAGATGGAGAGTGACATAGTTGATTCTGCAACTGGGGTCTTGAATCTAAATAGTGGAAACTACAATGGTATGAAGCGCAGGTTGGCTATGATAGGTTGTGGAATGTTACATAATGGGAAAGGCAATGGCAAACATTCAAAGAGCGCATGGGGAAACTGCAACAATAGTTTATTCCTGTCTGCACAAAAGTAAAATGGGAACAGTGGTTAAACCATGGTTCTGAGTGGATGATCCATCTCGGCCTCCTCCACTGGTCCCCAGCATTACAGATACCAGTCTGCAGCCAATTCGATTCACTCCATCTCTCCATGTCCTGCCTCCCTCATCTAGTTAAAATTGCACTGGATCCTGCTGACCTTATTGGTACCTGGGCTACATATTTACAGACGGACCTTGTCAGCCTCCAAAATTGGGACTATAATATAACCTGATATCATCACCCAACCCCCAAACATCGTCACCATAAACACTCTAATACTGGAGCAGTGCTGTATTGTCAAATGTGCTGACTGTCAAAGAGATGTGCAGTTGAGGTACTGTCTGGCTAGAATACAACTAATGGATTACAAATGCTGAGCTTTGAATTTTTAAAAAAAATTTATGCTTGTTATTGTTGAAATAAAAAAAGCAGAATTTGATTTTAGAACATAGAACATTACTTTCAGAACCAGGTAATATCTTAACCCATGTTGAATATAAATAATGGGAGCCAAACAAAATGGTCATGTTTTCAGTGAATGTTTGAAGCAAAGAAGAGTTACAAAAATAAAGGATGATTCTAAAATGAAAAGAGAACAGATTTCAGTGTTTCCTGTTCCACTGACTTTTTACCGTTGTTTGGCACAGCTGCTGGGAAAGTCCCGCCAAAACCAGAAGTTAGCATTTGTGCTCCTAGTAAAGATTCTAAGCAAATGTAGTGGTACATTGGATAGACAGCTGATGTAAAGACGGACAATTTCAGCCCAACTGATCATCACTACCTAGGATGGCAGGGAAAATCCAGTAAGTTTGTGCAGATAAATATACCTGTGTGCTTTATTTTTGTTACCACTAATGCAATGACTTTGAAAATCCAGGAACAAGAAATCTAAAAGCTACTTTTGCTGTCATTTTACTGTAGTTTGTAATTATTTATGTTACTGGTCCAAATACTGGAGATAGGGATGATCAGAATAAAAAGATAATGAATAAGAAAACCAGATTGTTTATTTAGATCTCCACCAATTCTGCTCAGTTACCTAGATAGATTGGAGAAGCTGCAGCTGTTCTCCTTGGAAAATAGAAGATTAAGAGGGGATTTGAAAATCATGAGAAGTCTGGACAGAGTAGATAGAAAAAAACTGGTCTCATTGAAGGAAGGACTGAGAACCAGAGGATACTAACTTGAGGTGTTTGGCAAAAAATGCAATGTGAGAAAATAAAATTTTATGCAGTGAGTGGTGAGCATCTGGAATGTACTGTCTGAGAGAGTGGTGCAGGTAGGTTCGATCAAGGTCTTTAAGAGAGAATTATCTGAGAAAATATTTGCAGGCTGCAGGAAAAGTTAGGAGAGTGGCACAAGAGGATTGCTTTTGCAGAGAAGCAAAGGCTAAATGGACTCTTGTCTGTAAGCATTCTATTATTCTCTGAAACCAGCAAGCATCAGGTCTGTAAAGGAATCCAGTAGCTAGTTTCCCCTCTCTCTACTTTCTCAAAGGGAAGCAATATGACCAGGTGCACTGTGTCACTTCATTCTCCAGCTTTAATAGTCTCGTAAAAAATGTTTCTTTTGTAAAAGAATTATGGTAAATATTGAGAAAAGCTTACTCATCTGTTTCTTTTGCTGTTTCTATGTACTATGTCTCATTGGGACCTATTTGAATAAATTCTTCTCTATGCTATTTAAAACATTGGCTAAACCAATGGATTAAGTAGACAGAATGGAAAGTTTGAGAATATATTCAGGGGTTTCACATTTTTCCATTCCCCTTCCCCATCACAGAAATACAGGAAATTCTCATTGTGTATTTTTATTCTTGTTTGAATATCAAATATATTTGTGTTTTTACTTCTGTTTTTCAAAAACCCACTTGGCTATCTGAAACTGGAAGTAATATGGGTGACGCTTGTCCCAGTTTGAACCTCTATTCAGCCTCTGTGCTGTGAATTGATGCTTTTATTCAGGCATCATCTGTAACTGTCAGCATTTTCACAAGAGCACAAGAGTATTTGACAGGGGTGGGAAGGAGAAAGAGCAGAGAAGAGCTACATGCAGCAAAACAGAAGGGTCTAGGCCCGAAACGTCAGCCTTTCTGCTCCTATGATGCTGCTTGGCCTGCTGTGTTCATCCAGCCCTGCACCTTGTTGTCCCGCTTTCACCGTCCTGCCTTTAAAAATGAGTTAGGTCAAACAGTCCTTTTGTTCTCCT
>NW_025980527.1:0-2283 GCF_021869965.1 Rhincodon typus | reverse complement strand
AGGCCTTCATTTGCGCTGAGACATGCTGCCACTGACTCTGGCCACCTTGCATTGTCATCCTGTTGTCTGTGAGTTAAGTCTCTCCTGTGTTTCCTGCTGTGGACAATGATTCTTAGGAACAAGCCACACACTTTCTGTTCTGATTCAGATCTGAGACATTAACTGTCCTCGTCTACAGATGCTGCCTAACCAGCTGTGTCTTTCTAGCAGTTTCTGTTCTTATTTCAGATTCCAGAATCTGTTTTTGCATCACTCATTCTCTGGCTCAGAGGTACTGTATTCTTTGGGGTTTTCTTCAAAGCCTGACAAGTGAAGTAGTCTGATGAGCCATTCTAGCTGAGATTGGAAAAACTGAAGGCCACAAGCTCCAGACAGAGGGATTCTTCCATAGCAGTAATAACAAGGAATAAGATTATTGGCTCTAGCTCAGCAGAATCTACGGTGGATTGCTGTGCTATGTTGTGGTGGGTGGAGGTGGGGAGCCATCCCTCTTTTATTAGTGTTAATTCAGGTCCTATGTTAAAGCTGTCAGCCCTGTAACATAAGACCTACAAGTTTTAACGGAAATCTACCACTGAATGTTGGGATCATCATGTCTGCATAATTGTCTCCAATTTTCTGTCACTCACCAATAACTAGCGAGTAGCACTTGCAACTGCATAGCCAGATGGACTGTGGGCAGAGAAACAGAAATACAATTAACAGGAAGAGAGAGACAGAGAAGTGGTGAGAAAATAAAAATGTTTGTGGTGATTGGCATCTCCCAGGCCTGATGGCTGCAGCTTGTCACTTGCTGGTATGATAAATTGATAATTGTGCAAGACAAACTGGCTCTTGCTCCTTTGCCAGGTGTATGTTTACCACAACAATAAGCCTCTCCTGCTTGCCCATCGTCCATCTTATTTCAAGACCATGGGGCTGAACCTTATATTTTTTAGGGTATGTATTAATTTTGTTGAATTTCACAGAGGATTTCTCTCCATGAGGCCTAGCAAGTTTTCTTGTACCATCATCCCCAAACTCATCTAATTTTCTATGTACCCTTCCTCTGTGGCAACCCTCTCGTCCAATGCTAGCACGAGTCTACCACTTGCCTTGGCTGGAAGAACTCACCAGCACTGGGATATTGCAGAATAGGCTGTCATCCCTGGCACCTGCTCTGACTTTTATGTTGGGAATTCTCAGTGTCTGGTTTCTAGTTTTTTTTTTAATCTTGACTCTGGCTTTACACTCAGATCTCTCAGTTTGCACACCATAGCCTGGGACCTGGCTGTACCATCATGATTGATGAGAAATAATTTGTTTCTTTCTCTTGTTCAATTTGCTGGAAACAATTTATACACACACTCCATGTCCATTCTCACTGAGTTATTTGAATTGAAATGATAAATAGAAGGATGATGATGCTTTAAATAAGTTTTGAAATTTGGGAAGTTTAGTTATGTTTTGCACTGGACAAAGTGCTTTCAGTGCTGATACACAGTGAAACCCACAAGTTCTTGTGCACCGTAACCATAAATGAAACTCCTTTTTGAAACAGTAAACGGTGCCATTATTGCTATGGTTAATTTATTTCTCCCTTCTCCTCCATCGCCACTATATGAATTCACCTTAGCACATAACCAAGAATGGAATGTGTAGCAACAGCAATGAGAGAGATTTCCAGTGCTTTCATAGCTACAGAAATTCCTGTAACCTATAGAATAGTTGACGTGTATGCTTCATGGAAAACTGGCAATCCCCAGGCAAAAGAGAGAAACAGTGATCCATTAATATGCTATAATCAGAATATAGTGAAGTTAAAACTGAGCCATCAAACAGTGAGTGAAATTAGTCTCTAACAGTGGACATATTTATATTCCTTTGATATCTAATTACATATCACAACAATTCCAACTCAGCAGGTCTAATAGCATCTGTAGCGAGAAAATATTCTCTGAAGCAGAGTCATATGAGCCTCGAAACATTAACTCTGTTTTTCTGTCCACAGATCTGCCAGATCTGCTGAGTTTCTCCAGCATTTCTCTGTTTCAGATTTCCAGCATCTGCAGTATTTTACCTTTAACAAAATAGCAATGTTAGGGCATCACCAAATACATGGAAACACAAATCTGATTTGTGCCAACACTTTGCTGATCAGTTTGGCCTAGGGTCACTTGTGGAAGACTTCCTTGTTATACAACTTAACAAGACCTCATTTGTTTAGAACGTTCAGGTTGGTTCTCTGGCCTGAGAGGGTTTGAAGGGAATTGTTTGCTTAAACACGTGTGTCTCCACCTGAAT